>NC_041391.1:57723324-57810203 GCF_002162155.2 Triticum dicoccoides
TAAAACTTAGGCGAGTGCTTGGACTGCAGCTAAGCCCCCAAGTGAGAGGTTTGCTCTTCACTCGGTAGGATTTTTAAAACTTAGGCGAGTGCTTGGACTGCAGCTAAGCCCCCGAGTGAGAGGTTTGCTCTTCACTCGGTAGGATTTTTTTATAACTTAGGCGAGCATAGGGCTGCAGCTAAGCCCCCGAGTGAGAGGGTTGCTCTCCACTCGGTAGGATTTTGATAACTTAGGCGAAACGGATTCGCAGCTAAGCCTCCGAGTGGGAGTCTGGCTCACCACTCGGTAGGATTTTTACAAACTTAGGCGAAACGGATTCGCGGCTAAGCCTCCGAGTGGGAGTCTGGCTCACCACTCGGTAGGATTTTTACAAACTTAGGCGAAACGGATTCGCGGCTAAGTCACCCACTGAGGGGGAATTTTATTGGACAAAAATAAAAAGTGATAGAAATTATGGAGGAACTATGACACTATTATTTTGAGGTCCATGAACTACAGAAGTACTTTATTGCAACTCATCCGAGTGATAAAACTTAAGTATAAAATGGGCGGAGTAGCTCCGCATTCCAAGCTCGGGGCTCGTCGATATTATGCTCGACGTTGTAAAGAAGGTATGCCCCGTTGTGGAGAACCTTGGTGACGATGAAGGGACCTTCCCAAGAAGGAGCAAGCTTGTGTGGTTTGTGCTGATCCACTCGGAGAACTAAATCTCCTTCCTGGAAGGCTCGACCTCTCACATTTCTGGCGTGGAAACGACGCAAATCTTGTTGGTAGATGGTCGACCGAATCAGAGCCATCTCCCTTTCTTCCTCTAAAAGGTCGACTGCGTCCTGCCGCGCTTGTTCCGCCTCTGCTTCATTGTAGATTTCAACTCGAGGAGCATTGTGGAGAAGATCACTCGGTAAGACTGCTTCAGCTCCGTAGACCAAGAAGAATGGAGTTCTTCCGGTCGACCGATTAGGTGTGGTCCGCAGCCCCCAAAGCACTGAGGGAAGTTCATCGACCCAAGCTCCAGCCGCGTGTCTGAGATCACGCATCAGTCGGGGCTTCAATCCCTTAAGAATCAGTCCATTAGCTCGCTCTGCTTGTCCATTCGACTGCGGATGGGCGACTGAAGCGTAGTCGACCCGTGTGCCTTGGGAGTTGCAGAAATCTTTGAATTCCTCCGAGTCAAAGTTCGACCCATTATCCGTAATGATGCTGTGCGGGACTCCATATCTGAATATTAGTTCCCTGATGAAGCTAACAGCAGTACCGGCGTCAAGGTTCTTGATTGGTTTAGCCTCGATCCACTTGGTGAACTTGTCGACTGCCACCAGTACATGCGTGAAGCCGCTTCGTCCTGTTCTCAGAGGACCGACCATGTCCAATCCCCATACTGCGAAAGGCCAGACGAGTGGGATGGTCTTCAGAGCCGACGCAGGCTTGTGCGACATATTCGAGTAGAACTGACATCCCTCGCACTTATCCACTATCTCTTTTGCCATCTCATTCGCCTTTGGCCAGTAAAATCCGGCTCGGTATGCTTTGGCCACGATGGTCCGAGAGGACGCATGATGACCACAGGTCCCCGAGTGGATATCATTGAGGATGAGTCGACCTTCCTCTGGTGTTATGCACTTCTGGCCAACTCCAGTCGCGCTTTCTCTGTATAATTGTCCTTTGATTACGGTAAAGGCCTTAGATCGACGGACGATCTGTCGAGCCTCTTCCTCATCCTCCGGAAGCTCTTTTCTCAGGATATATGCGACATACGGAACTGTCCAGTCGGGAATGACCACCAAAACCTCCATGATCAAGTCGACCATCGCTGGGACCTCAATCTCAGTCGGATCTGTGGCACTCTTGGGCTGTGGAGTTTCTTCGGTGAAAGGATCTTCTTTGACTGACGGAGTGTGTATATGCTCCAAGAACACACCACTCGGAATGGCTTCTCTCTTGGAACCTATCTTTGCTAGATCATCAGCTGCTTGATTTCTCAGTCGGGGTATATGATGGAGCTCCAACCCCTCGAACTTCTTTTCCAGCTTCCTCACTGCACTGCAGTATCCGGTCATGGCTGGGCTTCTCACGTCCCACTCTTTCATCACCTGGTTGACCACTAAATCCGAGTCGCCATAGACCATCAGGCGACGGACGCCGAGTGAAATGGCCATGCGCAACCCATATAAGAGGGCCTCATATTCTGCCTCATTGTTGGAGGAATCAAAGTGAATCTGGAGCACATATCTGAGCTTATCTCCTCTGGGGGAAACCAGGACAACCCCAGCACCGGAACCATTCAACATCTTAGAGCCAACAAAGAACATGGTCCAATGCTCCGAGTGAACTTCAGTCGGCTGCTGTTGCTCAATCCACTCGGCGAGGAAATCGGCTATTGCCTGGGACTTAATGGCTTTCTTTGCCTCAAACTTGATATCAAGGGGAAGAAGTTCAATCGCCCATTTGGCCACTCGACCAGTTGCATCTCTGTTGTGCAAGATCTCTGATAGTGGAGCGTTGCTGACGACTGTGATGGAATGATCAGAAAAATAATGAGCAACCTTCTTTGTGGTCATGTATATTCCATACACAAGCTTCTGATAATGAGGATATCTCTGCTTGGATGGAGTCAAGACTTCAGACAAATAATACACTGGGCGCTGAACTTTGAGAGCTTTTCCTTCTTCTTCCCGCTCGACCGTAAGCACAGTACTGACGACTTGTCCTGTGGCCGCGATATAGAGCAACAGAGGCTCTTTGCTGATTGGAGCAGCAAGCACCGGCTGGGTGGAGAGCAGAGCTTTTAGCTCGGCGAACGCTGCATCAGCTTCTGGAGTCCACTCGAACTTGTCTGTCTTCTTCATCAGTCGGTAAAGAGGCAATGCCTTTTCACCGAGTCGTGAGATGAATCGACTTAATGCGTCCAAGCATCCAGTAAGCTTCTGGACATCGTGCACTCGCACAGGGCGTTTCATTCGGAGAATAGTGCCAATCTTCTCTGGGTTAGCGTCGATTCCCCGTTCGGAAACGAGAAAACCGAGTAACTTGCCACCAGGAACTCCAAATGTGCACTTTGATGGATTGAGCTTGATATCATATCTTCTGAGGTTGGCAAATGTTTCGGCGAGATCAGCGAGCAGGTCGGAACCTTTTCTTGACTTGACAACAATATCATCCATATATGCTTCCACATTCCGACTGATTTGAGTGAGTAGACACTTCTGAATCATTCGCATAAATGTGGCTCCGACATTCTTGAGGCCGAATGGCATGGTGATATAGCAGAAGCACCCGAATGGAGTGATGAAAGCTGTTTTTACCTCGTTGGGTCCGTACAGACGGATCTGGTGGTACCCGGAGTAGGCATCTAGAAAAGACAGCCTCTCGCATCCCGCGGTCGAGTCAACAATTTGATCTATGCGAGGGAGAGGAAAATGATCTTTCGGGCAGGCCCGGTTGATGTGCTTGAAATCAATGCACATTCGGAGCGACTTGTCCTTCTTAGGAACCATGACGACATTAGCGAGCCACTCGGAGTGGTATATCTCTCGGATAAATCCTGCCGCCAACAGTCGAGCCACTTCCTCACCAATGGCTTTTCTCTTCTGGACGGCGGACCGCCGAAGATGCTCTTTGACTGGTTTTGCAGACGAGTCGACTCTTAGGCGATGCTCAGCCAGTCCCCTGGGAACACCTGGCATGTCAGCGGGCTTCCATGCAAAAATGTCCCAGTTCTCACGGAGGAACTGGATGAGCGCTTCTTCCTATTTTGGGTCGAGTGTTGTGGAGATGCGGGTCGGAGCTGCATCGGGGTCGGTCGGGTGAATGTGAACAGGCTTCGTCTCACCGGACGACTGGAATGCAGACTCTGTGGCGGGTTTCTTTGATCGCAGCAAGTCACTCGGATCTGCATTTTGCTTGTATTCTTCGAATTCGACCGCTGTCACCTGGGAATCGGCAATCTTTGAGCCCTTCTGAAAGCACTCTTCTGCCTTTTTCCGATCACCGGTGACAGTGATCACTCCTTTGGGGCCGGGCATCTTCAATTTGAGGTACACGTAACATGGTCGAGCCATGAACTGTGCGTAAGCTGGTCTCCCCAAAATGGCATGATATGCACTCTGAAAATCCACGACCTCAAAAGTCAACTTTTCTTTGCGAAAATGTTTCGAATCACCAAACACCACGTCCAAAGCTATTTGTCCGAGTGACTCGGCTTTCTTCCCTGGTATAACTCCATGAAAGCTCATGTTACTAGTGCTCAGTCGGGACATCGGAATGCGCATTCCTTTCAGTGTGTCTGCATACAACAAATTCAGCCCGCTTCCACCGTCCATCAACACTTTTGTCAGTCGAGTGCCTTCGACAACTGGATCGACCACCAAAGCTTGCCTCCCAGGGGTGGCAATATGAGTCGGGTGATCAGATTGGTCGAATGTGATGGGTATTTGAGACCATTTCAGATAATTTGCTTTTGCTGGGGCAACCATGTTCACCTCTCGGTTAATGACTTTCAGTCGACTCCTGCTTTCCACATCTGCAAAGATCATCAGAGTGGAGTTGATATGCGGATATCCTTCCTCACTGTCCTCCTTGTCTTCGGCCTTGTCCGACTCCTTCTCCTTGTCCTTAGACTGTTTTCCCTGAAACTGCTGGATCAGGAGTCGACATTGGCGAGTGGTGTGCTTCGGGTAGATGATATTCCCCTCTTCGTCTTTCTTCGTGTGGATGTGACATGGCATATCCATTACGTTGTTACCTTCTTTATCCTTTACCTTCTTGGGGTTCCAGGATCCTTTTGGTTTCCCCTTAAACTTTCCTTGAGTCACGGCCAGAGCCTCTCCAGGAGCTGCCGGTTCAGCCTTCCGCTTCTATTTCCGACTGGTGTTTCCTTTTTCCGACTGACTCGGCTTGTGTTTGCCGCTTCGGAGTCGGTCTTCTTCTTCGCCGTTGGCGTACTTGGTAGCAATCTCCATCATCCGACTCAAGGTCATGTCACCGGTTCGACCAAACTTCAAACTCAGTTCTCTGTTCTTGACGCCATCTTTGAAGGCGCAGACTGCCTGATGATCGGACACATTCTCCACAATGTGGTGCAATATGATCCACCTCTGAATATATTCTCTGAGAGTCTCATTAGCCTTCTGCACGCAGACTTGCAACTCTGTCAATCCAGCTGGTCGCTTGCAAGTTCCTTCAAACGTTCTGATGAACACTCGGGACAGATCTTCCCAAGTGTAAATGCTGCTAGGAGGTAATTGAGTCAACCATGCCCTGGCAGAACCTTCCAGCATGAGGGGCAAATGCTTCATGGCCACCTCGTCGTTCCCACCACCAATCTGAACTGCCACTCGGTAATCTTCAAGCCAAGTTTCAGGCTTAGACTCACCAGTGAACTTGCTGACTCCTGTTGCCAACCTGAAATTGGGAGGGATAACTGCGGCTCTAATAGCTCTGCTGAAACATTCAGGACCAGAAACATGCACTCGACTGCTTGTGGGTGCATCTCTGTCGAGTCCACCTCGATGGGCTCTGTTCCGATCGACCATACCTTGCACGATAATGGATCGCGCGTCGAAGCCTGGTTCTCTGGGGTCGACTGGAACCCTTCGCCCTGTACTGTACTGACGCCCGTCATCTTGCTGTCGAGGAGCGTAAGACCCACCCCTCGGAGGTTAATTGGGCACTCGACGCCTATCATCTCGGTCGAGTCGGTCGCCATATTGATCTCGCCGATTCTCGCGCCCTTCACGCCGCGGAGGCGATCTGGGGCTGTGAGCCGACTGAACCGTATTCGCAGTGACGGATCGACTGTGAATTCTGTTGCGCGACTGAGACACGGCTGAATTCTGATCACCTGTTGCTCGGAGCAGATCCCTGATCTGCAGCAAACCTCTGCCAGCTTCCGACTGCGAAGGCTGGATGGACTCTGCTATACGGGTCGCAGCTGCTAAATTTTGGATTGGGGTTCGATATACCTGAGTCGGCGGGAAGAGTTGACATCGACTGGTGTCGGGAACTCGTTGCCGCGCGCGCTCGTCGAGTGCTCGCTGAAGATTCTCCAGTCGAGTGCGCTCGGCCAAATTGGCCAGGCGTGCCTCCTCCAAGGCATGAGCCTCGGGGGTTTCTCCTGCGATGGGAGTACGCAGAGCATCCACGTTCCTGCGGCGAAGTTCCTCTCTTTGCAGAGAGTCGAGTGGCTCGGGCTGGTACTCTTCGTGGCCTCGTGCGGGGTCGCCTCCGTCACCTGCTCCACCATCACGGGCGAAGCCAGGGGGACTGCGGGGCCCGTCGACCATCAAGATTTCCGCCGCTGGATCACTGCTACCGCACTCGGATGCAGTCTCTATGGAGCCAGTCGACAGATCGAACAAGTCGTAGAGAGATTCGTCGGGCTCGATTGCCGCAACTTGGGTAGTGGCCGATTGGCGAGCCACCGCGTGCCTCACCCATCGCTGAAGCCTCGACCGGCCCGAGCGCTTGCGCTGGCGGGAGACCGGGAGGGTGGACGATGGAGGAGTCGTCCGATACGGGGTCGACGGTTGCCGCAGCAGAACGCCGCGGACACATGCGCGAAAATGCGTCGCACCGCGGACGGGGAGCGCATCAATGTCGAGTGGAGCCTCCTGGAGCCAGGCGGAGTCGTCGGCGATGAAGGTGAGAGTGCCGAGACAGATCTCTCGACCTTCGACCAAAACTCCAGCAGACACCATGATGAAAGTACTCGGAAGAATCGCAACTTCTCCACAAAATCGCTAAAACACCTGCCCCACGGTGGGCGCCAACTGTCGTGGTTCTAAGCCTGACAGTAGAGTGGGGGGTAGGTATGGAGAGGCAAGGTCCTAGCTATGGAGAGGTTGTAAACACAAGGGATGTACGAGTTCAGGCCCTTCTCGGAAGAAGTAATAGCCCTACGTCTCGGAGCCCGGAGGCGGTCGAGTGGATTATGAGTATGTGAGTTACAAGATGCCGAACCCTTCTACCTGTGGAGGGGGGCGGCTTATATAGAGTGCGCCAGGACCCCAGCCAGCCCACGTAGGAGAGGGTTTAAGGTGAGTTAAGTCTGGGGCGTTACTGGTAACGCCCCACATAAAGTGTCTTTACTACCATAAAGCCTACTTAATTACAGGCCGTTGCAGTGCAGAGTGCCTCTTGACCTCCTGGTGGTCGAGTGAGTCTTCATGGTCGAGTCCTTCAAGTCAGTCGAGTGAGTCCCTCGTTGGTCGACTGGAAGGCGACCTCTTCTAAGGGTGTCCTTGGGCAAGGCACTTAGACCAGGTTCATGACCCTACCCTAGGTACATGACCCCATCATTGGATTCCCAGCCCCCCTTGACTTTTAGGTCTGCATAATACGCTCCACCTAGCCAGTCGATATTTCTTGGATTCGTTATCCCATTGCCAAAAAAATCTGGATCTAAAGTAGTCTAGTCGCTGGAGAACCCCTTTCGGTATGTGGAAGAATGACAACATATATAAAACCATGTTGCTTAGAACTGAATTGATGAAGATCAATCGTCCCCCGTAAGACAAGAGCTTGGCCTTCCAACTGGCTAAGCGTTTCTCAAGTCTCTCTTCCACATATTTCCACTCAGCGATAGTTAAGCGCCGATAGTGTATGGGAATACCTAGATATCGAATCGGAAACTGCCCGAGCTGGCATCCAAAAATCTCAGCGTACTCAGGTGCTGATTCTGCAGCATCGCCAAAGCAAAAAAGTTCGCTCTTATGAAAATTAATTTTGAGACCAGAAAGTTCCTCAAAAGCACATAAGAGCAACTTGAGATTTCTTGCCTTATCTAGATCATGATCCATGAATAGAATAGTGTCATCCGCATATTGTAGAATAGATAGGCCATCTTCTACCAAGTGTGGAATGACACCACTAATTTGACCGTCCAGCTTAGCCCGCTCAACAAGGGTAGCTAGCATGTCGGCCACAATGTTAAACAAAATAGGAGAAGTGGGGTCCCCTTGGCGAAGCGCCTTCCTTGTCTGAAAATAGTTGCCAACGTCATCATTAACTTTTATGACCACACTTCCTCCAGAGACAAAGCTCTCTACCAAACGACACCATTTTTTGTGAAAACCCTTTCATGCGCAAAGTTTGCAACAGAAAGGGCCACTTAACCTTATCGTAGGCTTTTTCAAAATCTATTTTAAGAATGACACCATTCAACTTTTTTCGGTGAAGCTCATGTACAGTTTCGTGCAAGACGACCACTCCATCTAATATGTTGCGGCCTTGCATAAATGCTGTTTGAGTGGGTTTTACGACATGGTCAGCCACCCCGTTCAACCGATTAGTTGCGACCTTCGTAAAGATTTTAGAACTTACATTCAGAAGGCAAATCGGACGATATTGTTGAATACGACTAGCCTCCTTCATCTTAGGCAATAGGATAATTTCCCCAAAGTTTAAACGAGAAATGTCAAGGTCTTCAGCATGCAGTTGGTTAAACAACTGAACCAAGTCTTCCTTAATGACAGCAATCATCATTTCAGCCATTTCCTTCCGCAAACCATAGGTACTCTCGCACCATTCTCTCAGATGAAAAAATATGGGATGTGCAATGGTTAGAGACAAAAACACAAACAATGAGGTTACAAAAATGCTCGAGAAACTCTGACATTCTAATCTTCAGCTTCAGGAATTCCTGGCACTTTCTCACCATTTAACTCAAACGCAAAGTAAGGGTCATCAGCACCATACCTATCGAACACCTTATCGTATGTGGCCACGGGCTTTCAACATGAGGTACGTGGAGTTCCATCGGGTACACACACTTAAGTGATATAAGAATGCTTTGCTCTCCACCTTCTCTAAGCCAGCACATTCTTACAACGAATCATTCTAGATGGAGAATTTCTGATAAAACCGACGACAACACAGACTCGCTGCAAAGGGATGTCCAACTCTCTGAGACAAACCAAAACTTGCAAGTTTATGACATGGGCTACATATCTTATGTGAATATGTTTTCCTTTTGTTATGCTATTTTACCGACATGGCCTACACCATCATGGCCGCCCTCCAAGGAGGGAGCGATCAGTGATCCTGTCCACCAAAGGCTGGAGTACGACACTTGACAGCTTCCTGGGAGCGATGGGGATTCCAAGGTACTTGATCGGGAAAGGAGCCAGCTGACACTCCATCACCGATGAAGCCTCGAGGGCCACCTCCGTCAGAACAACCTCTGGATGACAATGAACACTTGCTGAAGTTATGTGCAACCCCGACGCGTGCCTGAGTTATGTGCAACCCCGATGCGTTCCCGAAGAGCGCTAACAAGCTACGAACAGCAAGGAATTTCTCCCTATCCAGGGCACTCAACCTGACAGCAGGGTCTTTGCGACCAGCTTGGCGAAGATGTAGATGAGGCTGATGGGGGTGGTAACCCTTGAGGCCTCATTTGGTTGCAACGGGAGCAAAACCAGGGCAGCAAAGGGTGGAGGCATCCGACCGCTTGGGAAAACAGATTTTTCTCTGGAAAGGTCCAAGGTATCCATTTGCTTGCTGAAACATGACTCAGAATGTTTCATCTTCAGTGCAACACACGTTCAGGCTTTCCACCCTTTTGTCTTCTCACGATTAATCCTAAGTTCAGTTACCCCTTTGCATCGCTGCAGACTTCCACAGATGAGGTTGGCCCGTCATTGTAAACCGCACACAGAGCCTTGTTCGATGTTGGGTGTGTCTGGGTTTCCACAAAGACTATCGACGGTTTAATTAAGGTGAATCGATGGCTTGACTTGAGAAGTTGAGATGCAGCCATCAGTAGCCATCACATTTCCATTAGCAAAATGACCCAAGAGGCGAAGACTACTAGTAGACGCCACTGGAGCGACAAGGCATGGCGGACTGGAGACCTCGCCAGAGAGAACGCCTGTCGGTGTCAAAACCGACGGATCTCGGGTAGGGGGTCCCGAACTATGCGTCTAGGCGGATGGTAACAGGAGACAAATGACATGATGTTTTTACCCAGGTTCGGGCCCTCTCGATGGAGGTAAAACCCTACTCCTGCTTGATTAATATTGATGATATGGGTAGTACAAGAGTAGATCTACCACGAGATCAGAGAGGCTAAACGCTAGAAGCTAGCCTATGGTATGATTGTTGTTCGTCCTACGGACTAAAACCCTCCGATTTATATAGGCACCGAAGAGGGTTAGGGTTACATAGAGTCGGTTACAATGGTAGGAGATCTACATATCCGTATCACACGCCAAGCTTGCCTTCCACGCCAAGGAAAGTCCCATCCGGACACGGGACGAAGTGTTCAATCTTGTATCTTCATAGTCCAGGAGTCTGGCCAAAGGTCATAGTCCGGCTATCCGGACAACCCCTAATCCGGGACTCCCTCAGTAGCCCCCGAACCAGGCTTCTATGACGACGAGTCCGGCGCGTAGATTGTCTTCGGCATTGCAAGGCGGGTTCTTCTCCAAATCCTGTGTACCTGTTGAATAGTGTCCGGCCTCTCGCAAATATCGCGCTCCTTGGCTTCCATGCCCAATAATGGCCATCTTCCACGTATTGAACGAATGCGAAAAGCCAGGGTATTTTTACATTTACCCCCCTAGCTACGCAAATGAGCTGCCTATATAAGAGACGAGGATCTAGATCCGAATCACACCATCTTCCCTTCGCGAGCTTTCATCGGAGCGCATCTGACAGAAATCCATTCCATCATGGACAGCCGACGCGGCTCCTCCTCTCGCCCTCCCAGTCCTCAGCCTGGAGATTGGGAGAGATGCTCCATCCCGCACACCAAGCTAGTGACGTTCCAAACCAAGGGATTTCTTCCCCCAGCCTTCATGGTTCCGGTTCGAGCTGGGCTCGCCACCTATAAGGGCGGAAAACAAGCGGAGAGCGTCCCCGGTCCCTCCCAAGGAGAGCGGGTAAGCCTTGTCCCTTATTTGATAAGAGGGCTCCGATTTCCAATTCATCCGTTTCTCCCGGGGCTCCTGGAGTTCTATGGCCTCCAGTTGCGAAACCTTACTCCTGCCTCCATTCTACATATTGCGGGCTTCGTGGCCCTTTGCGAGCTGTTTTTGGGCATCGAGGCTCATTTCGCGCTGTGGAAGAGCTTGTTCTGCCTCGTACCCCGTTCTCGGGAGGGGTTGATATATCAAGTGGGCGGAGCTGAACTATGGCGCATCGCCGGGACCGGATATCTATCCGGAACCCCGAAGAAGGCATCCGAAGACTGGCCTTCGGAATGGTTTTATATAGAAGATGTCCCCCTGCCGGACCCTGTTCGGATCGGCCTCCCGGAGTTCAGTAATGCTCCTTTGAAGAAACGCCTAAGCTGGCGTCCACGGAGCCCTCAGAGGGAAAATGACAGGGACGTCCTTTACCTGATGAGCCGAATAAGGTTGTTGGCTTATTCCGGACTGACCATGATCGGGGTCATGGCCACATGCATTATGTGGGGGGTGCAGCCGCTCCAGTATAGAGGCCACCCCATGTGGGATTTCAACGGGGAGGATGATGCCACCCGCCATGGCCGTAAGGGGCCGGGATCAGTCGCCGATCTGATGAAGACCTTGTCCGCATTGTACAAGGGAGAAGAGGAGAAATTTCTTCGCCTCAATCCACAGGACGGATTTTCTATGAACAATCCTCCAAGCTGGGTAAGCGGACATTTCTTTTTGCCCATCCGATCCATATTCCCATAGTCAAGTATCTCATTTTGTGATTTTGACGCAGGAACTGCGCCAGGCCATAAAGGATATAAACAACCTGCCTCCACAACCTAAAGATCCAGAACGGTTCCTCGATCCGGCCTCCCAAGAGGATCCGGACATACCGGTGGAGCTGATCGATGGGGTATTTCACCAACTGAGCATTGATAATGCCCTGGTTGCCATTACGGCCGATTACCCCGGAATACTTCCAGCCTCACAGGTAACTGAGACCGAAGCCCCAATACTTTGAGAATGATTCATCCGTGCTTATTTTTGATCACCGTATACCAACGGTGTTTTGAAGGGGGAGCCCTTGAGGCGGAAGGCCGAGCCTACGGTGGCTAGCCAACAAGGGGCAGCACGGCCCAACAGGCTAAAAAGAAGTGCGGTCCGGATTGAAACGCCGGCGCAACGGTATGGCGTGTCACCTTATTGCCAGGTTTTATTCCGGAAGGCATACTAACGCTCGTGCCCTCTTCAGGAAAAAGAGTGCTCGCCGGACTATATCCGGAGAGGTTGCCAATCGAGCCTCCGCCAGCCAGGCTCCAAAGCCAGGCCCAGAAGCGGAGGCGAACACAAGGCATGCGTCGGATGCTCCTCCGACAGAGGATGCCGACAGATTGTCCGCCACCAACTCTGAGGTGGAGAGTGCCATGAATCACAGGCGCCGCCGGACAATTCTTCATGACACATGTTTCTCCCAAGAGGCATTGAACGCCTTCAATTCGGGAGATGCGCACCTCCGTGCCGCTCAAGATGGTATAGCCAGAGCCACGGAGCAGTATGTAAAAGACATGCGAGTGAGGAAATTTAACAGTTATATATGCCAGTAGCCTCCGAGACTTGAAATAGTTAGAATAACTGATTTAAGGATCATTTATTGTGCATGATCTTACAAAAAAGAATACCCAACTGTCCCAGGAGCTTGAAGAGTGCAAAGCCCAACTTGAGGCTGCACAAGCCGCGACAGGGGAAGCCAAAGAGACCCCCTCTGGTAATATACGCTTTTAAAAGATAAGTATGTTGTGAAGTGCGGCGTGTGTATAAATCTGATAATAACATTGCAGATGGCGCCGGGGTAGATCCGGACGAGCAACAGCTCTTGCGCCGGTTAAAGGCCGGCGAGAACGTGCTTACGAGGGTGAGGCAGGAGAAAAATAATCTCCAAGATGCCAACACCCAGCTGGGTGAGGAACTAAAAGATGTTGGTGCCCAGCTGTCTGACTCCGTTAAGGAGAATCGGCGGCTTCGACACGGCATTTTTAGTAAGTGCTTAAACGAACTTTGAAAAAAGAGTTCAGCGAGTAAGTCGACTAACAGAGTTATGTCTGTAGGTATGCTCACAGGACGTCCTGCAGAGGAAATGCCCGGTTCTACGGGTGACCTTCTTCCCGAGCTCTTACAACTGCACGAACGAGTTCGGCAGGTGATGAAAAGCGTCGCCCAGGCCTTGTGGCCATCTGTCTCCCTGCCCGAAGGCCTTGAGGAGCTTGCAGAGAGGCTCCAGGGAGCGCGGCGGCGCTTCCGATTATGGAAGATATCGGCCTGCCGTCAAGGCGCCAGGGAGGCCTGGGCCATGGTGAAGACGCGGTACACGAAGGCTGACCCAATCCACATGGTCGAGGTCGGACCTGTGGGGCTCGATGGGAAGGAGATCCCTGTGAGCTTAGTGTATGGCCAGGTAGAATTGGCCGCAAAGTATTCCCAGCAGGACTGTAAACTAGACAGCCTGTTAGATGGCATTGAAGAGGAATACAATCAGTCAAATTGACTATGTAATTTAAGGTGACATGTAAAATGCCTTCTAGCCGGATTGTAGATCGTTTGTCATAGCGGACCTTTTCACTTCAACCTCGGGACCCAGTAGTCCGGAGTGTGTCCGAATACCCTCGCGGTTATATAAAAACCGGGGCATGCGTTGAGACCTGGCGTAGTGGTCATTAGTGCTTTATCAGACAAGTGCCCAACTAGTTATGTTATATTACATGGTTAGTAAGAAACATCTTCCAGGGAGAATAGTTCCGTTAGGGGTTCCTTTCCCTGGGAGGCATGCCCTAAAGTGCATGTCCGGACTGCGAAAAAAGCAGAAAAACATCTGGGTGCAGATAAATAAATAGGTAAGAAATCTTCTTTTAGTTTACCGACCGAATATTCTCTTAAGAACGCTAGCTTTCGGCTTCACCCAGTCTGAGGTACACATCCGGCTGACCCAGCAGTAACAATCGCAGAGGTGCTCCCTTTACCACCTAGCCGAACAATCGGGAACGTAGGGGTAAGCACAGGAGCCAGGCAACCCAGCTTGGCTAAAACTTAAGTCATATCGATGCATATAATGGTGAATAAAAGGTACATGCGGAAGTGTGACACATGTATTGGGCATGAAGCCCTTTTAAATAAGCTTCTGTGAAAGAAGCCCCCAGGTACAATGAGCGCGGATAGCGCGTCAAGTGTGTGTGAACAATGCGCTAATGAGCCTTCATAGGCTGGAAAAAAAAGGAGGGAGAAGGAGAAAAATAGAAGATAGCTAAAGTGTAAAATATGGATAGAGGAAGGAGACGAACTCAGAATCCGGCGCTAGGCGTAGAATCTTCGGAGACGGGCTGCGTTCCATGGGTTCGGCTCGAGTCGGTTATCCAATGCATCTCACAGACGGTACGCTCCACCGGTCAGGACTTGGTCGATGATAAAGGGACCTTCCCATTTGGGCTTGAGTTTGTCCTTTTTCTTGTCCGGCAGGCGTAGAACTAGCTCGCCAACATTATAAGTTTGGGCCCGTACTTCTCTGCTTTGATATCTTTGAGCATGCTGTTGATAGAATGCGGAACGGGCTTTGGCAACGTCACGCTCCTCCTCCAAGGCGTCCAAACTGTCCTGCCGATCGAGCTCGGCTTCTCTTTCTTCATACATGCGCACGCGAGGTGAGTCATGAATTATGTTGCAGGGCAGAACTGCCTCTGCGCCGTATACCATAAAGAATGGTGTGAATCCGGTCGTGCGATTCAGAGTGGTCCGCAGCCCCCAGAGTACGGAGTTGAGCTCCTCTACCCAGTGCGTGTTAGATTCCTTGAGGGACCACACTAATCTGGGTTTGATGCCGCTCATAATTAGACCATTTGCTCGCTCGACTTGACCGTTAGTTTGAGGGTGATAGACTGAAGCGTAGTCGAGCTTGATGCCCATGTTTTTGCACCAGAAATTGACCTCGTCGGCCGTAAAGTTCGTGCCGTTATTAGTGATGATGCTGTGGCGGACACCGTAACGGTGTACGACCCCTAATATGAAGTCTATCACTGGTCCGGATTCAGCCGTCTTAACAGGCTTGGCCTCTATCCATTTGGTGAATTTATCCACCATGAACAGTAGGTATTTTTGTTTGTGGGTTCCCCCTTTAAGGGGTCCAACCATGTCAAGCCCCCAGACCACGAAGGGCCAAGTGATGGGTATAGTTTTGAGGGCGGTGGGTGGCATGTGGCTTTGATTAGCAAAGAGCTGGCATCCGACGCATCGTTGGACTAAGTCCTGAGCATCTGCCCGGGCCGTCGGCCAATAAAATCTTGTACGGAAGGCCTTGCCTATAAGGGTCCTGTAGGACCTTGAAGTATGTCTAGAGGGGGGGGGGTGATTAGACTACTTGACCAATTAAAAACTTAGCCTTTTCCCAGTTTTAGAGTTTGGTAGATTTTTGCTATCTTAGGACAAGTCGAGCAATCATCACACAATTCAAGCAAGCATGCAAAGAGTATATGAGCAGCAAAAATTAAAGCATGCAACTTGCAAGAAAGTAAAGGGAAGGGTTTGGAGGATTCAAATGCAATTGGAGACACGGATGTTTTTGGCGTGGTTCCGATAGGTGGTGCTATCGTACCTCCACGTTGATGGAGACTTCAACCCACGAAGGGTAACAGTTGCGCGAGTCCACGGAGGGCTCCACCCACGAAGGGTCCATGAAGTAGCAACCTTGTCTATCCCACCATGGCCGTCGCCCACGAAGGACTTGCCTCACTAGCGGTAGATCTTCACGAAGTAGGCGATCTCCTTTCCCTTACAAACTCCTTGGTTCAACTCCACAATCTTGTCGGAGGCTCCCAAGTGACACCTAGCCAATCTAGGAGACACCACTCTCCAAGAAGTAACAAATTATGTGTTGATGATGAACTCCTTGCTCTTGTGCTTCAAATGATAGTCTCCCCAACACTCAACTCTCTCTCATAGGATTTGAAACTGGTGGAAAGAAGATTTGAGTGGAAAGCAACTTGGGGAAGGCTAGAGATCAAGATTCATATGGTAGGAATGGAATATCTTGGCCTCAACACATGAGTAGGTAGTTCTCTCTCAGAAATGGTAAGTTGGAAGTGCAGGTTTAGTGTGATGGCTCTCTCCACGAATGAAGAGGAGGTGGAGTGGTATATATAGCCTCCACACAAAATCTAACCGTTACACACAATTTACCAATCTTGGTGGGACCGAATCAACAAACTCGGTCAGACCGATTTTAGTAAACCTAGTGACCGTTAGGGTTTTCTGTGGGATTGACATGCATCTCGGTAGGACCGATATGGTTAGGGTTAGGGCATAACGTAATCTCGGTGAGACCGATTATACAAACTCGGTGAGACCGATTTTGGTAATTAGCTAACCAGAGAGTTGGTCAGGTAAACTCGGTGGGACCGATTTTCTCTTTTCGGTGAGACCGAAATGTTACAAAAGGAAAATAGAGAGTTTACATTACAATCTCGGTGGGACTGATCCGCTCTTTTGGTGAGACCAAAAAGTTACGAAAAGGAAACAGAGAGATTACAATCCCATCTCGGTGAGACCGAGATCCCTATCGGTAGAACCGATTTGCCTAGGGTTTGTGGTAGTGGCTATGACATATGGAATCGGTGGCGCGGGATAGGAAGAATCGGTGAGACCGATTTGGCTTTAGGTTTAGGTCATATGTGGATGTGAGAAAGTAGCTGAGGGTTTTGGAGCATATCACTAAGCACATGAAGCAAGAGGCTCATTAAGCAACACCTCATCCCTTGTTGATAGTATTGGCTTTTCCTATAGACTCAATGTGATCTTGAATCACTAAAATATAAAATGAAGAGTCTTGAGCTTTTGAGCTTGAGCCAATCCTTTGTCATTAGCATTTTGAGGGATCCACTTTCATCATCCATGCCATGCCATTCATTGAGCTTTCCTGAAATGTTCATCTTGGAATAGCATTAGCTCAATGAGCTATATATTGTTATGAATTACCAAAACCACCTACGGATAGTTGCACTTTCAATCTCCCCCTTTTTGGTAATTGAAGACAACATATAGATCAAAGCTTCGACAAATGATAATAAGATTGAAAAACATCGTCGCTTTGAGAAGTATGTGATAAGCAAGAGCTCCCCCTAAATTTGTGCATAGATTATGATTTGCTTTGGACTGCAAATGCACAAGGAATTAGGCTCATGGGTTACTCTTCCATGTCACATACATCTTGGTGGAGCGCTCAAAATGATATGAATTGAATACATGCACTCATCACCAAGCACAGTGAATGATCACATAGGATAGATAAGATAATACCATCAAACATGCATAAGTGTAGCTTATGATCAAACACATGATCATCAATGTCCCACAAACATAGTATATGAAGCAACCAAAAGCAAACAAGTTTGAAAAACCAAAACCACCAAATCAAGAGAGAACAAAAGCAACTCTCTCTCTCTCTCTCTCTCTCGAAGCCTATGATCTATACATTTTTCTCCCCCTTTGGCAACAAGTTACCAAAAAGTTCATAGAAAATGCTGTTGGGGAACGTTGCAGAAAATAAAATTTTTCCTACGGTTTCACCAAGATCCATCTATGAGTTCATCTAAGCAACGAGTCATGGGAGAGATGCATCTACATACCACTTTGTAGATCGCGTGCGGAAGCGTTCAAGAGAACGGTGATGATGTAGTCGTTCTCGTCGTGATCCTATCACCGGAGATCCTAGCACCGAACGGACGACACCTCCGCGTTCAACACACGTACGGTCAGCGTGACGTCTCCTCCGTCTTGATCTAGCAAGGGGGAAGGAGAGGTTGATGATGATCCAGCAGCACGACGGCGTGGTGGTGGATGCAGCAGAACTCCGGCATGGCTTCGCCAAGCTGCTACGGGAGGAGGACGAGGTGTAGCAGGGGAGGGAGGCGCCAAGACACCAGGGTGCGGCTGCCCACCCCCCTGCCCTCCTTTATATAGGCCCCCAGGGGGGGCGCCGGCCCTGGGAGATCCAATCTCCCAAGGGGGCGGCAGCCAGGGGGGTGGAGTGCCCCCCAAGGCAAGTGGTGCGCCCCCCACCTAGGGTTTCCAACCCTAGGCGCAGGGGGGCCCAAGCGGGACGCACCAGCCCACCAGGGGCTGGTTCCCCTCCCACTTCAGCCCACTGGGCCCTCCGGGATAGGTGGCCCCACTCGGTGGACCCCCGGGACCCTTCCGGTGGTCCCGGTACATTACCGGGTGACCCCGAAACTTTCCCGATGGCCGAAACAGCACTTCCTATATAGTTTTCTTTACCTACGGACCATTCCGGAACTCCTCGTGACGTCCGGGATCTCATCCGAAACTCCAAACAACATTCGGTTTGCTGCATACTCATATTCATACAACCCTAGCGTCACCGAACCTTAAGTGTGTAGACCCTACGGGTTCGGGAGACATGCAAACATGACCGAGACGGCTCTCCGGTCAATAACCAACAACGGGATCTGGATACCCATGTTGGATCCCACATGCTCCTCGATGATCTCATCGGATGAACCACAATGTCGAGGATTCAAGCAACCCCGTATACTATTCCCTTTGTCAAACGGTATGTTACTTGCCCGGGACTCGATCGTCGGTATCCCAATACCTCGTTCAGTCTCGTTACCGGCAAGTCACTTTACTCGTACCGTAATACATGATCCCGTGACCAGAAACTTGGTCACTTTGAGCTCAATATGATGATGCACTACCGAGTGGGCCCAGTGATACCTCTCCATTATACGGAGTGACAAATCCCAGTCTCGATCCGTGTCAACCCAACAGACACTTTCGGAGATACCTATAGTGCACCTTTATAGTCACCCAGTTACGTTGTGACGTTTGGTATGCCCAAAGCACTCCTACGGTATCCGGGAGTTGCACGATCTCATGGTCTAAGGAAAAGATACTTGACATTGGAAAAGCTCTAGCAAAACGAACTACACGATCTTGTGCTATGCTTAGGATTGGGTCTTGTCCAACACATCATTCTCCTAATGATGTGATCCCATTGTCCATGACATCTAATGTCCATAGTCAGGAAACCATGACTATCTGTTGATCAACGAGCTAGTCAACTAGAGGCTTACTAGGGACATATTATGGTCTGTGTATTCACACGTGTATTACAATTTCCGGATAATACAATTATAGCATGAATAAAGACAATTATCATGAACAAGGAAATATAATAATAATCCTTTTATTATTGCCTCTAGGGCGTATTTCCAACAGTCTCCCACTTGCACTAGAGTCAATAATCTAGTTACATTGTGATGAATCGAACACCCATAGAGTTCTGGTGTTGATGATGTTTTGCTCGCGAGAGAGGTTTAGTCAACGGATATGCGACATTCAGATCCGTATGTACTTTGCAAGTATCTATGTCTCCATCTTGAACATTTTCACGGATGGAGTTGAGACAACGCTTGATGTGCCTGGTCTTCTTGTGAAACCTGGGCTCCTTGGCAAGGGCAATAGCTCCAGTGTTGTCACAGAAGAGTTTGATTGGCCCCGACGCATTGGGTATGACTCATAGGTCGGTGATGAACTCCTTCACCCAAATAGCTTCATGCGCTGCTTCCGAGGCTGCCATGTACTCCGCTTCACATGTAGATCCCGCCACGACACTCTGCTTGCAGCTGCACCAGCTTACTGCTCCACCATTCAACATATACACGTATCCGGTTTGTGACTTAGAGTCATCCAGATCTGTGTCGAAGCTAGCATCGACGTAACCCTTTACGGCGAGCTCTTCGTCACCTCCATAAACGAGAAACATGTCCTTTGTCCTTTTCAGGTACTATAGGATATTCTTGACCACTGTCCAGTGTTCCTTGCCGGGATTACTTTGGTACCTTCCTACCAAACTTACGGCCAGGTTTACATCAGGTCTGGTACACAGCATGGCATACATAATAGATCCTATGGCTGAAGCATAGGGGATGACACTCATCTCTTCTTTATCTTTTGCCGTGGTCGGGCATTGAGCCGAGCTCAATCTCACACCTTGCAATACAGGCAAGAACCCTTTCTTGGACTGATCCATTTTGAACTTCTTCAAAATCTTATCAAGGTATGTGCTTTGTGAAAGACCTATGAGGTGTCTCGGTCTATCCCTATAGATCTTGATGCCTAATATGTAAGCAGCTTCTCCAAGGTCCTTCATTGAAAAAAACTTATTCGAGTAGGCCTTAATGCTGTCCAAAAGTTCTATATCATTTCCCATCAAAAGTATGTCATCTACATATAATATGAGAAATGCTACAGAGCTCCCACTCACTTTCTTGTAAACACAGGCTTCTCCATAAGTCTGCATAAACCAAAACGCTTTGATCATCTCATCAAAGCGAATGTTCCAACTCCGAGATGCTTGCACCAGCCCATAAATGGATCGTTGGAGCTTGCATACTTTGTTAGTGTTCTTAGGATCGACAAAACCCTCTGGCTGCATCATATACAATTCTTCCTTAAGATGCCCGTTAAGGAATGCCGTTTTGACGTCCATCTGCTATATCTCATAATCATAGTATGCGGCAATTGCTAACATGATTCAGACGGACTTCAGCTTCGCTACAGGAGAGAATGTCTCATCGTAGTCAACCCCTTGAACTTGTCGATAACCCTTAGCGACAAGTCGAGCTTTATAGATGGTAATATTACCATCCGCGTCCGTCTTCTTCTTGAAGATCCATTTGTTTTCTATTGCTCGCCGATCATCGGGCAAGTCTGTCAAAGTCCATACTTTGTTTTCATACATGGATTCTATCTCGGATTGCATGGCTTCAAGCCATTTGTTGGAATCTGGGCCCACCATCGCTTCTTCATAGTTCGAAGGTTCACCGTTGTCTAACAACATGATTTCCAGGACAGGGTTGCCATACCACTCTGGTGTGGAACGTGTCCTTGTGGACCTACGAGGTTCAGTAGCAACTTGGTCCGAAGTACCTTGATCATAATCATTAATTTCCTCTCCAGTTGGTGTAGGCACCACAGGAACATTTTCCTGAGCTACACTACTTTCCGGTTCAAGAGGTAGTACTTCATCGAGCTCTACTTTCCTCCCACTTACTTCCTTCGAGAGAAACTCTTTTTCCAGAAAGGATCCGTTCTTGGCAACAAAGGTCTTGCCCTCGGATCTTAAGTAGAAGGTATACCCAATGGTTTCCTTAGGGTATCCTATGAAGACACATTTTTCCGACTTGGGTTCGAGCTTTTCAGGTTGTAATTTCTTGACATAAGCATCGCATCCCCAAACTTTTAGAAACGACATCTTAGGTTTCTTTCCAAACCATAATTCATATGGTGTCGTCTCAACGGATTTAGACGGTGCCCTATTTAAAGTGAATGTAGCTGTCTCTAGAGCGTATCCCGAAAATGATAGCGGTAAATCGGTAAGAGACATCATAGACCGCACCATATCCAATAGAGTGCGATTACGACGTTCGGACACACCATTACGCTGAGGTGTTCCAGGCGGCGTGAGTTGTGAAACGATTCCACATTTCCTTAAGTGTGTACCAAATTCGTGACTTAAGTATTCTCCTCCACGATCTGATCGTAGGAACTTTATCTTTCGGTCACATTGATTCTCTACCTCATTCTGAAATTCCTTGAACTTTTCAAAGGTCCCAGACTTGTGTTTCATTAAGTAGACATACCCGTATCTACTCAAGTCATCAGTGAGAGTGAGAACATAATGATATCCTCTGCGAGCCTTAACGCTCATTGGAGGGCACACATCGGTATGTATGATTTCCAATAAGTTGGTTGCTCGCTCCATTGTTCCGGAGAACGGAGTCTTGGTCATTTTGCCCATGAGGCATGGTTCACATGTGTCAAATGATTCGTAATCGAGAGACTCTAAAAGTCCATCAGCATGGAGCTTCTTCATGCGCTTGACACCAATGTGACCAAGGCAGCAGTGCCACAAGTATGTGGGACTATCGTTATCAACTTTACATCTTTTGGTATTCACGCTATGAATATGTGTAACATTACGTTCGAGATTCATTAAGAATAAACCATTGACCATCGGGGCATGACCATAAAACATATCTCTCATATAAATAGAACAACCATTATTCTCGGATTTAAATGAGTAGCCATCTCGTATTAAACGAGATCCAGATACAATGTTCATGCTCAAACTTGGCACTAAATAACAATTAATGAGGTTCATAACTAATCCCATGGGTAAATGTAGAGGTAGCGTGCCGACGGCGATCACATCGACCTTGGAACCATTCCCGACGCGCATCGTCACCTCGTCCTTCGCCAGTCTCCGCTTATTCCGCAGCTCCTGCTGTGAGTTACAAATATGAGCAACGGCACCGGTATCAAATACCCAGGAGTTACTATGAGTACTGGTAAGGTACACATCAATTACATGTATATCAAATATACCTTTAGTGTTGCCAGCCTTCTTGTCCGCTAAGTATTTGGGGCAGTTTCGCTTCCAGTGACCCTTCCCTTTGCAATATAAGCACTCAGTCTCAGGCTTGGGTCCATTCTTTGATTTCTTCCCAGCAACTGGCTTATCGGGCACGGCAACATCTTTGCCGTCCTTCTTGAAGTTCTTCTTACCTTTGCCCTTCTTGAACTTAGTGGTCTTATTGACCATCAACACTTGATGTTCTTTCTTGATTTCAACCTCTGCTGACTTCAGCATTGAGAATACTTCAGGAATGGTCTTTACCATCCCTTGCATATTGTAGTTCAACACAAAGCTCTTGTAGCTTGGTGGGAGCGACTGAAGGATTCTTTCAGTGACCTCCTCGCCCGGGAGGTTGATCTCCAGCTGGGACAGGCGGTTGTGCAACCCAGACATTTTGAGTATGTGCTCACTGACAGAACTGTTTTCCTCCATCTTAAAACTATAGAACTTGTCGAAGACTTCATATCTCTCGACCCGGGCATGAGCTTGGAAAACCATTTTCAGCTCCTCGAACATCTCATATGCTCCGTGTTTCTCAAAACACTTTTGGAGCCCCGGTTCTAAGCTGTAAAGCATGCCGCACTGAACGAGGGAGTAATCATCAGCACGTGATTGCCAAACATTCATAACGTCTTGGTTCTCTGGGATGGGTGCTTCACCTAGCAGTTCATCTAGGACATATGCTTTCTTGGCTGCTATGAGGATGATCCTCAGGTTCCGGACCCAGTCCGAATAGTTGCTGCCATCATCTTTCAGCTTGGTTTTCTCTAGGAATGTGTTGAAGTTCATGTTGACATGAGCGTTGGCCATTTGATCTACAAGACATATTTTGCAAAAGTTTTTAGACTAAGTTCATGATAATTAAGTTCATCTAATCAAATTATTGAATGAACTCCCACTCAGATTTGACATCCCTCTAGTCATCTAAGTGTTACACGATCCGAGTCGACTAGGCCGTGTCCGATCATCACGTGAGACGGACTAGTCATCATCGGTGAACATCTCCATGTTGATCGTATCTTCCATACGACTCATGTTCGACCTTTCGGTCTCTTGTGTTCCGAGGCCATGTCTATACATGCTAGGCTCGTCAAGTTAACCCTAAGTGTTCTGCATGTGTAAATCTGTCTTACACCCGTTGTATGTGAACGTAAGGATCTATCACACCCGATCATCACGTGGTGCTTCGAAACGACGAACTTTAGCAACGGTGCACAGTTAGGGGGAACACTTTCTTGAAATTATTATAAGGGATCATCTTATTTACTACCGCCGTTGTAAGTAAACAAGATGCATAAAACATAATAAACATCACATGCAATTATATAGTAGTGACATGATATGGCCAATATCATATAGCTCCTTCGATCTCCATCTTCGGGGCTCCATGATCATCTTCGTCACCGGCATGACACCATGATCTCCATCATCATGATCTCCATCATTGTGTCTTCATGAAGTTGTCACGCCAACGACTACTTCTACTTCTATGGCTAACGCGTTTAGCAATAAAGTAAAGTAATTTACATGGCGTTCTTCAATGACACGCGGGTCATACAAAAAATAAAGACAACTCCTATGGCTCCTGGCGGTTGTCATACTCATCGACATGCAAGTCGTGATTCCTATTACAAGAACATGATCTCATACATCACAATATATCATTCATCATTCATCACAACTTCTGGCCATATCACATCACATGACAATTGCTGCAAAAACAAGTTAGACGTCCTCTAATTGTTGTTGCATCTTTTACGTGGCTGCAATTGGGTTCTAGCAAGAACGTTTTCTTACCTACGAATAACCACAACGTGATTTTGTCAACTTCTATTTACCCTTCATATGGACCCTTTTCATCGAATCCGCTCCAACTAAAGTGGGAGAGACAAACACCCGCTAGCCACCTTATGCAACTAGTGCATGTCAGTCGGTGGAACCTGTCTCACGTAAGCGTACGTGTAAGGTCGGTCCGGGCCGCTTCATCCCACAATACCGCTGAAGCAAGAAAAGACTAGTAGCTGTAAGCAAGTTGACAAGATCTACGCCCACAACAAAATTGTGTTCTACTCGTGCAATAGAGAACTACGCATAGACCCAGCTCATGATGCCACTGTTGGGGAATGTTGCAGAAAATAAAAAATTTCCTACGGTTTCACCAAGATCCATCTATGAGTTCATCTAAGCAATGAGTCATGGGAGAGATGCATCTACATACCACTTTGTAGATCGCGTGCGTAAGCGTTCAAGAGAACTGTGACGATGTAGTCGTTCTCGTCGTGATCCTATCACCGGAGATCCTAGCGCCGAACGGACGGCACCTCCGCGTTGAACACACGTACGGTCAGTGTGACGTCTCTTCCGTCTTGATCCAGCAAGGGGGAAGGAGAGGTTGATGATGATCCAGCAGCACGACGGCGTGGTGGTGGATGCAGCAGAACTCCGGCAGGGCTTCGCCAAGCTGCTGCGGGAGGAGGACGAGGTGTAGCAGGGGCGGGAGGCGCCAAGACACCAGGGTGTGGCTGCCCTCCCCCCTGCCCTCCTTTATATAGGCCCCCAGGGGGGGCGCCGGCCCTGAGAGATCCAATCTCCCAATGGGGCGGCGGCCAGGGGGGGTGGAGTGCCCCCCAAGGCAAGTGGTGTGCCCCCCACCTAGGGTTTCCAACCCTAGGCGCAGGGGGGCCCAAGGGGGGCACACCAGCCCACCAGGGGCTGGTTCCCCTCCCAATTCAGCCCACGGGGCCCTCCGGGATAGGTGGCCCCACCCGGTGGACCCCCGGGACCCTTCCGGTGGTCCCGGTACATTACCGGGTGACCCCGAAACTTTCCCGATGGCCGAAACAGCACTTCCTATATAGTTTTCTTTACCTCCGGACCATTCTGGAACTCCTCGTGACGTCTGGGATCTCATCCGGGACTCCGAACAACATTCGGTTTGCTGCATACTCATATTCATACAACCCTAGCGTCACCGAACCTTAAGTGTGTAGACCCTACGGGTTCGGGAGACATGCAGACATGACCGAGACGGCTCTCCGGTCAATAACCAATAGCGGGATCTGGATACACATGTTGGCTCCCACATGCTCCTCGATGATCTCATTGGATGAACCACGATGTTGAGGATTCAAGCAACCCCGTATACTATTCCCTTTGTCAGACGATATGTTACTTGCCTGAGACTCGATCGTCGGTATCCCAATACCTCGTTCAGTCTCGTTACCGGCAAGTCACTTTACTCGTACCGTAATGCATGATCCCGTGACCAGAAACTTGGTCACTTTGAGCTCAATATGATGATGCACTACCGAGTGGGACCAGTGATACCTCTCCGTTATACGGAGTGACAAATCCCAGTCTCGATCCGTGTCAACCCAACAGATACTTTCGGAGATACCTGTAGTGCACCTTCATAGTCACCCAGTTACGTTGTGACGTTTGGTACACCCAAAGCACTCCTACGGTATCCGGGAGTTACACGATCTCATGGTCTAAGGAAAAGATACTTGACATTGGAAAAGCTCTAGCAAAACGAACTACACGATCTTGTGCTATGCTTAGGATTGGGTCTTGTCCATCACATCATTCTCCTAATGATGTGATCCCATTGTCAACGACATCTAATGTCCATAGTCAGGAAACCATGACTATCTATTGATCAATGAGCTAGTCAACTAGAGGCTTACTAGGGACATATTATGGTCTGTGTATTCACACGTGTATTACGATTTCCGGATAATACAATTATACAATGAATAAAGACAATTATCATGAACAAGGAAATATAATAATAATCCTTTTATTATTGCCTCTAGGGCATATTTCCAACAAATGCATAGTGCTATATCGACTCTCAGGCTTGATCTTCAGGTGGTGGAGTCCGGATAGTGCCAAGGACGAAAGCTTCAGTTGAAGTAGATGGAGCTGGAGCTGATGTAGGTGTTGGAGCTGGTGGCACTGAGGCTGTAGCTGGTGCAGACGAAGTGGCTCTGGTGTCAGGAACTGGCACAGCAGATGACCTCTGGGCTCTAGGCACTCTAGCAAATGCCTCAGTTGTTGTTTTGCCCTTCCTCTCCTGCATGTCATCTTGTATTTGCTCCACTGCAGACTGAATCTCAGTTACTTTCACATCTAAGTCATAGAACTTTTGTTCTATGATTCTCTCCAAGCTCTCCTGATTTTGAGTGAGGGTGGCCAATCCCTTCTCAATCCTCAGTGTTGATGCTATTAAGTATCCGAGCTTCTCCTGCTTGTTCTTTAAGAAATACTCAGATGCCTCCTCTTGAGTTGGCATCCTGGCAGCCTTCTCCTTCCTTGCCTTCTTCTTCTCTTGTGCTTGAACTGACGATGGATCATTCTCATTCATGACAACCTCATTGTCCTCAAAGTCTGGACAAATTGGAAAATGCTCTTTATCCAATAGATATTTGCCTGTGCCCATATTTGAGTTAATCAACTCCTGAATCTGAGGGGCATATCCACAACTCCTCTTATGATCTGCTGCAGTCCTCTTAATGGTTTCAACTATAAGGCTCATGACCTTGAATTTCTGAGGCACATCAAACAAATACAACATGTTGATTGCATGCCCTCTGATCATGTTGTGGTCACCAGACTTAGGAAGTAGAGTGTGCCTTAGGATCCAATTGATTGTAGGCAGCCCTGACAGAAGAAAGTGGACTGATCCAAAAGAGAAAGTCTCTAGGGCTTTGTCTGGGATCTCCTTGTACATATGTGCCATGGTATTGTGTCCCATTTTCTTCTTGGCATATACATCCAGATCATCTTCATTTTCCTTTGGGGCATTTATCAGCTTTTCCCACTCCTCTACAGTTGACTGGTACCTTGTACCTTCAGACATCCACACTATCCTGCCATCTGGATAAAAGTGTGTTGTGGAGTAGAATTGCATGATAAGTTCATCATTCCAGTTTGTGAGCTTTTGCCCAACAAATTCTGCAACTCCAACAGCAACAAAACTGTCTTGCACTCCAGGATAGTGCTCTACATTTTCTTTCATGTAGGTCCAGTCGACCCACCTCATATCACACACTATGGGCTTCTTATCTAGCAGAACAGTCTCATAAAAATCCTGCTGTTCCTTGGTGTGGAACCTGTAGTCCACAACAGTCCTTCTCCTTGTGGCATATGGATCTGCCAACCTCCATAGCCTCAACCCCGAATCTTTTCTGATGTTCATGTCCTCAGCCACAGGATGGGCATCATTGTGGTCTGGTATCTTGGGCTTGAGCTTCCTCAGAACTTGTCCTTCTTCATCTTCCTCCTCAGCAACCTCAGGCATTGGGGCCTTGTTCTTCTCAGTAGCTGGAATACTCCTGGTATTCCTCTTTGGTGCAAACTTGGCCTTGGGGGCAGCTTTGGGTGCTTCCTTGGGCTTAGATGTGGCAGCCCCTGATCTTATTGCATCACCCATTAGCTTTGGTGCCTTTGGTGCTGGTGCAGCTATCTCTTCTTCCTCTTCCATCATGGAAGGCTTCCCAATAACTCTGACTGTGGTCTTCTTGACCCTCTCTTTCCTTTTCTTCCCTTCAGCAGCTGCTGGCTCTTTGGGATCAGGCTTTTCAGGAATTTTAGTTGATGCTCTGGCCTTTGGCATTGGTGTCCTCTTGGCAGGAACCTTCTTATTGAGTCCAGGCTTTGAGCTATGTGTTGAGCCATACTCCTTTTTGAGCACAACTGTCGGTGTCAAAACCGGCGGATCTCGGGTAGGGGGTCCCGAACTGTGCGTCTAGGCGGATGGTAACAGGAGACAAGGGACACGACGTTTTACCCAGGTTCGGCCCTCTTGATGGAGGTAAAACCCTATGTCCTGCTTGATTGATATTGATAATGTGGATGTTACAAGAGTAGATCTACCACGAGATCAAGGAGGCTAAACCCTAGAAGCTAGCCTATGATATAATTATTGTAATGGTTGTTGTTGTTGTTGTTGTCCTATGGACTAAAGCCGTCCGGTTTATATAGACACCGGAGAGGGCTAGGGTTACATAGAGTCGATTACAATGGTAGGAGATCTACATATCCGTATCGCCAAGCTTGCCTTCCATGCCAAGGAAAGTCCCATCCGGACACGGGATGAAGTCTTCAATCTTCTATCTTCATAGTCTTGGAGTCCGGCTGACGATGATAGTCCGGCCGATGATGATAGTCCAGCTATCCGGACACCCCCTAATCCAGGACTCCCTCAGTAGCCCCTGAACCAGGCTTCAATGACGGTGAGTCCGGCGCGCATATTGTTCGGCATTGCAAGGCGGGTTCCTCCTCCGAATAATTCGTAGAAGATTGTGAACACCAGGATAGTGTCCGGCTCTGCAAAATAAATTCCACATTCCACCGTAGAGAGAATAATATATACACAAGTTCAATCTGCTGACGTTTTTTGCGGTATGACATCACACCACTACCAAGCCTTTACATGAATCGTTTTTTTTACTTTACCACCTCAGCGTGTTTAGCGAAGCAGTTTCCTTGGCACGTCTTGTCGAAGCAGAGATCATGTTCCCCCTTATTCCGGGATTCTCATCAATACGGATGTGGGTAACCCAACCGCGCCCGTCGCCACGCCCCCTCTATCAAGGGCGAGTTCCGAACGGTCACGGATACGGCTCTCGGTATTCTCCCCCTTTATAACGGGACCAAGGCTCGTTTCTTTTCTTCAATCCTCGATCGAATCTTCTCCTTGCTCCAAGTTCCAACACCTAGAGCCCCAGATTCGAGCGCTTCGGACCTTCAATAATGTCCGGTTCCGACCTCCAGGGCTGGTGGATGCCCTCCTCCATCACGGAGGAGGACGTGCTAAAGCTGCGGGAGGCCAAGTACCTAACTTACGAGATTTCGCACAGGTTGCCCGCCGAAGGGCAGGCCATCCCCACCCCCGAGCCCGGCGAGTACGTCGTTTTTGTATCCCACCTCCGTCGGGGTTTAGGCTTCCCGATGGATCCTTTTGTGAGAGGGCTCATGTTTTACTACGGGTTGGAATTCCACGACTTGGCTCCGGAGTCCATCCTCCATATTTCCGCATTTATTGTCATCTGCGAAGCCTTCCTCCGCGTCACCCCCCACTTCGGCCTGTGGCTGAAGACCTTCAATGTAGAGCCAAAAATGATCGAGGGGCGTCAAGCAGTGTGCGGAGGGGCGGCTGTAAGTAGGAGGGCCGATGCCCTGTGGCCCGCGGGCTCCTTCCAAGAGGAGCTTGGCCTGTGGCAGCAGGAGTGGTTCTATATTACCGCTCCGAGGGGCAGCAGACAGAAGCCGCCGCCCTTATTCCGCTCGGGACCTCCACGACGGTTGATGTCGTGGGTCAACCAAGGGCTCAACTGGGGGCCGTTAAAGGACGTGCCCTTACTGCAGGGCCGGATTCGAGATCTCTAGGCGAGGGAGATTGATATGGTGGTGGTAATGCAGGTCATGTTGATTAGGCGTCTCCTGCCCTGCAAATGTCGCCCTCTCTGGCTGTGGGAGTTTAATCCGGAGGGGCCACGGATTCTTCAACACTTCATGGGTATGACACCCATGGAGATGTACAAATTATTCTTTGGACCGCAAGAGGCATGTCCGGAATTGACCGAGGATGCAGGCCTAAGCTACAATCGCCCGGATACTCAAGGAAGTGGCTCCGAGTCCGGACATATCGTTTGTTTGCCTTTCGATGATTCGCCCTATGACCAATTTCCTTCTAAACATGAGTGGATAGCGCAAGCAAAACTGATATGGTGTCCGGCCCCCCTCCCAGAGACCGCGCCGGATTCCGTGCTGGTCAGGATGCTGGAGGTTGCGCTTCCAGAGGAAGGCGAAGGGGAAAGTAGAAGAGCTACCGCCTCGCCTAAGAAGGCTCTTGAAAGAGGGGGGATCGAGAATCCCTCCCTCCAAGGGGAGAAGAGGACTGCCTCCGAGGACCCGGGGGCCAAAGCCCCTAAGCGGGGGAAGAAATCCTCGCCAGAGGGTCCTGCGTCCGGGGAGGCCCCGGCCGCACAATCTCCCTTAAAGAATCAGCCCTCCAACGAGCCGTAAGTAGAAAGAAGGGAGTTTTATAATAAGGGACATCCCTATTTGTGCTTCCGAGGATAACTCGATTTTTTACCTTGTAGTTCGGATCTCCGTCCTTCGCAAATGAGCTCGTCTTCGGGGGACCTTCGTCTGAAGATGGTGGAGAGCGAGACGCCTCCGTCCGGGGCGCCGTCGGATAGGGCGGACGAGCCTGAAGTGTCGTCACAGAGGGAGCCCCCGGGTTTGGCAAAGCCGGATAGTTCGGTACCAGCTGGTGTACGGCTGAAGGATCTGCTTGAGAAGGCGTCTATCTCAGAAGATCACCATGCATTGATGAGTATGGTGATTGGAAGGATCTCGTCCGCCGAAGGCGGATTGCATAATGCCGTCGGGAGTTTGCTGGCGGGGTTTGAGGTGCGTAAAAATGACACACCTTTTGACAGTTTTGCATATAGAGTGCGCCCTGTATAGATAGTAGCCCCTGAGACTCGGTAGGTTGTCGAAAGTGACAACGTGCCGAGGATCAAAATCGCAGGTTTCAATTTTTGCCGTGCCTATGTAGGTGGCGGATCGTCCGGGGGCCAGCCGGACTGATGGAGTTGCTGAACTAAAGCGACAACTCGACGTTGCGGATGCGGACATCACGCTAGTCAACAGGCGACTTGATGAGTCGCAAGGTAAGTGTTTCTTTGCGGCCACTTGGTAAGGGAGCCGAAGCCCGCTCCTTACAACATGTGTGTGAAATGCAGATAGTGCCGCTGCTGTGGAGAGCCTTCGGGCCGAACTTGCTCAAGCCAAGGAGCAAGCCAGAAGGAGTGATGCGGCAGCCTCGAGGGCGGCCGAGGAGTTAGAAGCCGAAAGGGCTGCACACTGCCGAACTAGGGAAGAGATGGCCAAACTGGCCGTGAAGTTAAAAGATGCTACCGACCGCAATGAGGCTCTTGAAAAGGAGCGCCTAGCGGGGCAAGAAGACCTGGGGAAGGTCACCGCCGATGCCAAAGATGCCCGTTCTGCAATGCGGGCTATAAAGGAAGAGCTGCGCCAGGCCGGAGAAATTGTAGCTGGCAAGCCTTTTCTGCTGCGCCGAAGGTTTATGGATCCAAAGTATGCTCAGCTGGGCCAGCTGTGGGGTCCGGAGGACCCTTATATGGACTTAGCAGCGAGTGCGGCGGATGCCGTTGTGCATTTTCAAAGCCAGAAGGATCACAAGACGGAAGAGCTGTTTTGGTCTCAATTCCATAGTCCGGAGCGTTCACTTCCGCTGACCGACCGGTTGGCCGAGTGGGCTGAGCTGAATAGGTTGTCCGGGCTTGCCATGACGGATATCGTGACCCATGTCTGGCCGGATAGGCCCAAGCCGAAGAGCTACTTTGGCTTATTGCAGCAATTTCTTGGGGCGGTGCCGCATATCAAGGCGGTGAAGCGGTCGGCCTGCATAGAGGGTGCGCGGATGGCACTCGCCCGTGTGAAGACACATTGGACAGAGATGGATGCCACCGCTGTTGCGACCCCGGGTTCAGATGATTGCCGGTTACCCGCCGAGCACTATTTTGGCGAAGTTCTGCGTGGTGCTCGTGTAATAGAGTCGCAGTGCTCAAAAAATGTTACGTTCACATGAACGTTTTATGTTGTAAAACAATGTTTATGATGTAAGCGCCTTTTATACTTGTGCGTTCAAGTAGTGGAATATCTCCTGTGCGGCCGTTCATGTATACGTGTGTATAACCTGAAAGATAGCAGTCGTCGGCTTCAGCCCCCACACACAAGGTGCGGGGGTGTTCGCAAAAATAGCGCATTTTGACACTTAATCCGACGTCTCTGTCCTGTAAAGGAGGTGGTAGCGTAGCAAACGAGGCAACCGGACTATAATGCTTTATCACTTTCACTTAGCCATGGGAGTTCGAGGGTGGGGCTACGATATAGCCCCTGGGGGCACCACGCTCTCCGAATTTGGGGCGCGTATGTGCCTGACCAGGAAGCGGCCCTTCGTCATAGCGGAGGAATTCTAAACATTCCATTGGTCGATCGAGTGGTTGACCAGTCTCTCGTTGTATCATGATAGTCAGTTTTTGGCTTTCTCTACTGAGGTGCTCGCCCAGCCGAACTGGGGCACAATCGTAGTAGTTCTCCTGGTGCCGCGTTAGTCGATGATACGGAACGTAAGGCAGCAAAACACAGGAGCCGGGCAAACCCAACATTTGACCAAAGACATGATTCGGAGCTGATGCATATAAGGCCTAACTCGAGATGCCGAACACTCCCGAAGGTGTTCGGTCTTTATAATAACGGGCAGAACGATGCCCTAAGCCCCTTGTGTCCAGGTACGGGCAAGTTCCTCTGACGCGGACGATGCCAAAACGCCAGTCTCCACTCTAGTTATAATGAGAAACCAGGGGATTATAGCAACAAGAGACAGTAAGAAAGGTTTACGTAGGGTCTTAGTCTGAAAAGAATCCTTGAAACGGGTCCCTACTGCACGTCTGCGCCTGTATCTTCGTTGTGTCGTATCCTGGACGGGTGTGCACGTTGTTCATCTGTAAAAAGAGAGGAACTTAGTTTGAAAAGAAATCGTGCGAAAAAGTGCATAAAAAATTGAAATATAAATTTAATAAAGCTGAGCCTATGCTAGCTCATTATAGCTTATATGCACAACCCCTTGTGAAGGGGTGTGCGGCTAGGTATCCCCTAGCTTATTTATTCCGGACTCGTCGAGCCGTGTCCGGGGTCTTAGACGACCTTTTGATGAAATGATGCCACGTGGACCGGGCATTTTAAGTGTAAGAGACGCGTAGTGTGGTATTGCGTTAAAGCAGACGAAAGCTTCACGTCCCAATAGTGCTTGATAGCTACATTTAAATGGGGCGACATGAAAGGTTAGATTTTTGCATCGGAAGTTGTCAGGTGACCCGAACACAACTTCTAGTAATAATGAACCTGTGCACCTGGCGTAAGGGCCTGGCGCCACTCCTTTGAAGGAAGTGCGGCTATGTCGAATTGTAGTAGGGTCTATCCCCAAATTGCGGATTGTGTCCGGATATAGCAGGTTTAAGTCACTGCCGCCGTCCATCAGGACTTGTGTAAATTGCAGTCCGTCTATTATAGGATCCAATATCAAAGCAGTCCATCCCGCGTTCCGGATACTTCTGGAATAATCCAGGTGGTCAAAGGTGATTGGTTTTGACATCCAATCTCGATGTTCCGCTGGGGTGGACCGTGCGACACCTATCTTAGCGGGTGCCGTATTGTGTTTCCGTACTATCACATGAAGTGAGTTTACTGTTTTGACTTCTTGTGGGAAAGTCTTTTGTCTTCCGGTGCTCTGCTGGTGGGGTTCGTCATCGTCCTCGCTTGGCGCATCGAGCCCCTTGTGTTCGGCGTTGAGTCTGCCGGACTGTTTAAAACCCCAACAATCTCGGTTGGTATGGTTTGCAGGCCTTCCGGGGGTACTGTGGATTTGACATATGCGATCCAAAATTTTGTTTAAATTGGATAGCTCATCACTGTTGTCCTTAAGAGACAGTGTTTTATTGTTTGGCCGCGAGCTTTTGAATCCGGCGTTGACCGCCATGCTCTTTGGGCTTTTTTCTTTATTCCGGCGCTGATCTTTTCTGCGCCGTGATTTTCCGTTTCCATCTCTGATCTCGGATGTACTCGGGTCGCTGGTGCCGCATCTTGCTAGCCAGCTGTCTTCCCCTGCGCAAAAGCGGGTCATGAGGCTTGTTAGCGCGGCCATTGTTCTTGGCTTCTCTTGGCCGAGGTGTCTGGCGAGCCATTCGTCTCGGACGTTGTGTTTAAAAGCTGCTAAGGCTTCCGCGTCCGTACAGTCGACTATTTGGTTCTTTTTGGTAAGGAACCTGTTCCAGAATTTGCGCGCTGACTCTCCGGGCTGTTGAGTTATATGACTTAGATCGTCTGCATCCGGAGGGCGGACATAAGTCCCTTGAAAATTTGCTCTAAACGCGTCCTCAAGCTCGTCCCAACTTCCAACAGTGTTTTCCGGGAGGCTTTTGAGCCAATGCCGAGCTGGCCCTTTGAGCTTGAGGGGTAGGTATTTTATGGCGTGGAGATCATCTCCTCTAGCCATGTGTATGTGTAGTATGTAATCTTCTATCCAGACTCCGGGGTCTATCGTTCCATCGTATGCCTCTATGTTTATGGGTTTGAACCCTGCTGGAAATTCATGATCCAGCACCTCATCGGTGAAACATAGTGGGTGTGCGGCGCCCCTGTATTTGGGTGTGCCGCTGTCTTCGAACACTTGCCATGTTGTGTTGCTTCCTGGGGCCCTCCTTTTTGGCCCGTAAATGACCTGGCTGGGCCGTCTGTTTTTCCAGGGTCGTAAATCGGATTATGTGCGACGCCGCTTGTCCTTTTTGGCCTGTCATCTGGCCGTCTATCCGGCCAGGCGGCCTCTTTGTTTTTGGACTGTGAGGGCTCTATGGCTTCCTCGTCAAATTCTGGCAGCAGCTTGCGCTTCGGATAGCTCTTTGTTTGGTGCCCATTGCCATATTTGTCTGCGGTCTTGAGTACTTTTCTCCACCTCTTTCTGAGTATGTCTTCCGCTGTTTTGAGCTTCCGCTTTTCCTTCTTCAGACTTCTTGCAGTGACGACGAGTTTTTGGTGGAGGTTCTTATGCTCCGATGGTGTGTCTGGCGTGAGGTTGTCCGGACTGTTGGTTTCGTCGGGCATAGCTTGATTATCCGATTCGTCCTGTTCGGACGGTTGCTTGGTTGCATATTCGTCGTCCACTGGCTTGCCCTGCTCTACTGCTGGGTCGTTAGGAATGCTGTTTTTGTCGAGGCGGGACTTAGGGCGGCGTCCGCATCGCCATTTTGGTTGATTATCGGCGGGATTATCTTTGGCCGCGCCCCGTTGTTCTTCGTTATCGCTTCCTTTTGGGGTGTCCACCATATATATGTCATGTGACGAGGTGGCCTTCTAGTGCTCAATGAGCGCTGCTTCTGGATCATCTCCGGCATCGTCGTCCAAACCGTCGATGTCTTCGGGGTCGTAGTCTAGCGTGTCGGTTAGATCGTCGATAGTTGCTATAAAGTGGGCGGTGGGTGGGCTTTGAATTTCTTCGTCGTCCGCCTCCCAACCATCCTGGCCGTGGTCCGGCCAGGGCTCTCCGGATAGCGAGAGATGCTTTAGCGTTTTTAGGATGTCGCCAAAGGGTGAGTGCTGAAAGATGCCCGCAGCGGTGAACTCCATGATCGGCGCCCAATCAGATTCGATTGGCAGGGGCGCAGGAGGTTCGGAGTCCGGCAGGGAGTCCGGCGCCTCGGAGTCACGAGCTTTATAAGGGACGAGGTCAGTGTTCGGCTCCATCGCCGTGGAAGTTGCAGCTCCCGAGGCAGTGTCTAGCCATCCGTCCTCGTTCTGCACGATCGGCTCCGGACTATGGGCCGGAGCGGATTCATGTGCGGCCTCCAAAGTACCGTCCGGCGGCAGAGTTAGGTCGTGCCCATCGTGACAGTGCGGCACGCTCGGCTGCGGCTCGGATCCATCGAAGATCAAGTCCCCGCGGACATCGGCCGTGAAGTTTAGGCTTCCAAACCTGACCTGACGGCCAGGGGCGTAGCTTTCGATCTGCTCCAGATGGCCAAGCGAATTGGCCCGCAGTGCGAAGCCGCCGAATACAAAAATCTGTCCAGGGAGAAAAGTCTCGCCCAGGACTGCGTCGCTGTTGATTGAAGAGGCCATCAAGCCTATCGGTGACGACACAGAGGAACTCTCAATGAAAGCACCAATGTCGGTGTCAATACCGGCGGATCTCGGGTAGGGGGTCCTGAACTGTGCGTCTAGGCGAATGGTAAAAGGAGACAAGGGACACGACGTTTTACCCAGGTTCGGGCCCTCTTGATGGAGGTAAAACCCTACGTCCTGCTTGATTGATATTGATAATGTGGATGTTACAAGAGTAGATCTACCACGAGATCAAGGAGGCTAAACCCTAGAAGCTAGCCTATGATATAATTGTTGTAATGGTTGTTGTTGTTGTTGTTGTCCTACGGACTAAAGCCGTCCGGTTTATATAGACACCGGAGAGGGCTAGGGTTACATAGAGTCGGTTACAATGGTAGGAGATCTACATATCTGTATCGCCAAGCTTGCCTTCCACGCCAAGGAAAGTCCCATCCGGACACGGGATGAAGTCTTCAATCTTGTATCTTCATAGTCTTGGAGTCCGGCTGACGATAATAGTCCGGCCGATGATGATAGTTCGGCTATCCGGACACCCCCTAATCCAGGACTCCCTCAACAACCTTCTTGGAGGTTGCTTCATCCTCTTCTGCCCTATAATCCTCATCTTCTGAATCTGATGTTTTCTTCTTCCTTTGCCTGGTGGAAGCTTTAGGCAGATTGCTTGGGGTGCTCCTGTTGCCTTCATCTGAAGAGCTAGAGGGACTAGTGCCCTCACTCATGTTCACCTGCTCCTCTGACCTGTTCTGACTGTCACTCTGGTCTGACATGCTGACTGCTGACCCTGTGAAGAGTTATAGATGAGGTAGAGTGGATGAGCATCACAAAATGCAGAGATTTTTGCAAAAGAATGACTCAAAAATTCAGTTTTAGTTTTCCACAGAAAGCATTTCGGATCAACCGATTTTCAAACTCGGTGATACCGAAGCAGTTTTGGAACCTAAACTGATGAACTCGGTTGGACCGAGTCACAGTTCGGTGGCACCGAGACTGCTAGGGTTTCACAAAGTCCTAAAATCGGTCTCACTAATTAGCAATTCTCGGTCAGACCGAGTCTCACTAGTGCAATGGCATAAGCCAAATCGGTGGGACCGAGTTATTCAACTCGGTGGGTCCGAGATGGTTTCGGCGGAAACCTAACCCTAAATTTTCGAATCAAAACTATTCTACGGATTGCATTGACTAGATATGAGTGTTTCAATCATGGCAAGAATCAATAAGAACACTATGTGCTGAGAATCGGATGAGGAAAGCACTGTGATTGAGTCCATACCCTAGTTCGGCGGAGACTCGCTACGGCGGCAACGGCGGGGTTGATTTCCTTTGACGGCGGCGGATACCAGCGACAGGGGGCGGCTGGCGACGAGGAGATGATCCGGAGACCACGGAGGCAGAGTGAGCTATTGCGCGGGCGAAGAGGTTCAGAGAAATTTCCAATTTTTTGCCCATGACTATATATAGCCCGACCCTATCTGTGTGACCGAGTGGAACAACCCGGTGGCACCGAGATGCAAAACTGTGTACAGTTATTGCAACTCGGTGTGACCGAAGAGTTCAAATCGGTTGCACTGAGATTGAAAACCTAGATCGACTATGTGATCTCGGTAAGACCGAAATGGAGGAATCGGTCAGACCGAAAATCACAAAGAAGTTTTGGAAGTTTAAGTCTATGAAGAATCGGGGACTCCGAGTGCTCCTCACACAAAGTGGTTCGAATCTAACTTGATCAAATTTTGTGATGTAGCATGAAAAGAGTTTGAGACGAGAAAAGCATAGATAGCTAGAGAAGGTTCTTAGGCATTCTTGTCCATCCACTTGGCCAAAGAAAAAGAAGCCAATCAATCAAAACAACAAGTGGATGTCCTCGAATGAGTAAGGTATGCAACCAACATGCTCACACAATAAGATGGCAAATGAAATATGTGACAAAGCATGCACAACCAATTCTAGCATCTATCAAACAATTGGCGATGACTAGGTCATCTATATATGAGTATATTGACTTAGGAGTCAAATGAGAACATTTGATCATAGGTCATACTCATCGTTTAAGTTCAAGTGGGGTCACCACTTTTACATAAAGCATTTATGTGTTCACATCATTAGAGTTGCTTTGACTCAATTCTTAGAGTTAAGCTCCCCCTAGATGTGAGATCCCCCCTTAGAGGGATGAACTAACCTTGGGTTTTGTCGATGATGACTTCATGTAGGTGTTGAAGATGTGGATGCTCAATGTTGATGTAGATCTTTTTGGAGCAATCCTTTGGAGTGAGTTGCACTTTCAATACCTACATGGGTTAGTCCCACAAGGAACAAACAAGTATATCCATAGACATAGAGTGATGCACACACAAAATGATGTCCATGAAATCATTAGGTTACCTTGTCCCTTGCCTTACCAACATGAGGATTTGTGACTCCTTGAACTAGTGCAAGATATGGAAGATGATTGCACTTGTCCTTGCCATAATGATATGAGTGAAATATGTTGGCGGAGTCACCCTCAAGAACTCTCTAGTTCTTCTTCTTCTGGATCCACATCATCTTGATGGGAATCCTTGGAGTTGTAGTTGTACTTGATGAGGTAGAACTTGACGTAGTCTTGGGAATCCACTTGACCGAGACCTTAGGTGCTTCTTAAAATGCATCAATCTCTTCTTGAAGCTTGTCCTTGCCCTTGTGGTCTTGTGGTGGAAGATCATCTTGTGCTTGTGTTCCCTTGAAGGAAGTAGGATCATACTTCTCTTGTTGAGGAACAAACTTCGTCTTGGGGTATTGATCTTCTTCCCACTCAACTCCATTGGCATTGAACTTTCGTTCAAAACCAACACCTTGATTCTTCCGGTGCCTTCCTTGCTTGCGTACAATTTCCTCGAATTGCTTACTCCCGGCAAGGCTCTTGTATACACCTTTCTCTATAATTCCCTTCAATAAGCTATTTTCTTGCTCAAGTGTAACTTGGCTAAGAGAATCATTAGTGGAATCAAGAGAACTACTAGAAGCAACAATATTGGATTTAGCATTGTTATTGTTTCTACTAGAAGAAGAATCTTTCTTGTTCTTGTTACTAGACTTGACTTGAGGCATGTAAGTAGATAAGAGTAAACGCTTGGCAATGTAAGAAGAACTTTTCTTACGGAGATCATCATTGATTGCTTTTAAGAACTCATGCTCTTGCTCAAGATTGAGCTTTTCAAAGCGTAACTTCTCACGAGCCCTTAAAAGTTCTCGATGATCTTCAAAGATAGTTTCATAAGCTAACTTAAGAGTGTTTAGTTCTTTAGTTAGACGCTCAATTTTCTCCTTATCATTGTCATTCGTTTCAACTTGATTAGCATGATTAATTGACGTTTCATCATAGTATTCATCACTAGAGTTGTCAACAAGTAAATCATGATCACCTAGCAAGTCATCTTCATCAACATCAAAATCAATATACTCGAGGTGTGTTACCTTAGGACCTTTGGCCATGAAGCATCTACCAATTCCTTCATTTGGTGATTCAAATATGTCGTAGGAGTTGGTTGACACAAGTGCTAGACCGGCAACACCTTCATCTTGAGTATATTCGGAGTCGGAGTGATAGCTTCTCTCGGAGTGATGGTCGGAGTCGGAGCCGGATACCCATTCACCAACATGAGCTTGATGTCTTCGTTTTATGTAGCTCTTTGATGACTTGTCCTTCCTTTCCGAATCCTTGCTTCTCCGTGAGGGTCTTCGTTCATAACGATCATCTCTACTCCTCCTCTCTCTTGGTGGTGATTCTTCTCTTCTACTTCTTCTTTTTGGAGAGGCTTCTCTTCTCTTGTAGGGTGCCGTACACTCATTGGAATAGTGTCCGGGTCTCCCACAATTGTAGCAATTTCGCTCTCGACTAGAAAATCTGTTGTCATTGTAAGACCTTGACTTGGAGCTTCTTTCTTTGCTTCTACTTTTGTAGAATTTGTTGAAGTTCTTCACCATTAAGCTCAATTCTTCATTGAAGGTTTGTTTCTCACTTGATGATATGGGGGCTTCACTTGAGGCTTTGTAAGCACCACTTGACTTGTTGTGAAGTTCCTCCTTATCCTTAAGTGACATCTCATGAGCAACAATTCTTCCAATGACTTCCGTTGGTTTGAGATCTTTGTAGTTTGGCATCATTTGAATCAATGTGCACATGGTATCATACTTTCCATCCAATGCTCTTAGGATCTTCTTGATGATGAATCTGTTAGTCATCTCTTCACTCCCTAAGCCGGCAATTTCATTTGTGATAAGTGCAAGCCTAGAGTACATTTCAGCGACACCTTCACCATCCTTCATTTTGAACTTGTCAAGCTGACTTTGGAGCACATCCAACTTGGATTCCTTGACGGACTCGGTACCTTCATGCGTATCAATCAAAGTATCCTAAATTTCCTTTGCATTCTCAAGACGGCTGATTTTGTTGAATTCTTCGGGGCACAATCCGTTGAAGATGATATCACAAGCTTGAGCGTTGTATTGCAACATCTTCAATTCTTCCGCATTAGCTTCACGGTTCGGCTCTCTCCCATCAAAGAATTCACCTTGCAAGCCAATACAAATAATTGCCCAAACGGCGGGGTTATGTCCGAGAATATGCATTTTCGTCTTATGCTTCCAACTAGCAAAATTAGTACCATCAAAGTAAGGACCTCTACGGTGATAATTTCCCTCGCTAGACACCATACTCTCCTAGGTTGTGAAACCAAGGCTGTGACCACCAAAAGCTATGGAAATCAAAGCAAATGGAGACCAACGCTCTGATACCACTTATAGGACCTTGAAATATGTCTAGAGGGGGGGTGATTAGACTACTTGACCAATTAAAAACTTAGCCTTTTCCCAGTTTTAGAGTTTGGTAGATTTTTGCTATCTTAGGACAAGTCAAGAAATCATCACACAATTCAAGCAAGGATGCAAAGAGTATATGAGCAGCGGAAATTAAAGCATGCAACTTGCAAGAAAGTAAAGGGAAGGGTTTGGAGGATACAAACGCAATTGGAGACACGGATGTTTTTGGCGTGGTTCCGATAGGTGGTGCTATCGTACCTCCACGTTGATGGAGACTTCAACCCACTAAGGGTAACGGTTGCGCGAGTCCATGGAGGGCTCCACCCACGAAGGGTCCACGAAGTAGCAACCTTGTCTATCCCACCATGGCCATCGCCCACGAAGGACTTGCCTCACTAGCGGTAGATCGATCTTCACGAAGTAGGCGATCTCCTTACCCTTACAAACTCCTTGGTTCAACTCCACAATCTTGTCGGAGGCTCCCAAGTGACACCTAGCCAATCTAGGAGACACCACTCTCAAAGAAGTAACAAATGATGTGTTGATGATGAACTCCTTGCTCTTGTGCTTCAAATGATAGTCTCCCCAACACTCAACTCTCTCTCATAGGATTTGAAACTGGTGGGAAGAAGATTTGAGTGGAAAGCAACTTGGGGAAGGCTAGAGATCAAGATTCATATAGTAGGAATGGAATATCTTGGCCTCAACACATGAGTAGGTAGTTCTCTCTCAGAAATGGTAAGTTGGAAGTGTAGGTTTAGTCTGATGGCTCTCTCCATGAATGAAGAGGAGGTGGAGGGGTATATATAGCCTCCACACAAAATCTAACCGTTACACACAATTTACCAATCTCGGTGGGACCGAATCAACAAACTCGGTCAGACCGATTTTAGTAAACCTAGTGATCGTTAGGGTTTTCGGTGGGACTGACATGCATCTCGGTAGGACCGATATGGTTAGGGTTAGGGCATAACGTAATCTCGGTGAGACCGATTACACAAACTCGGTGAGACCGATTTTGGTAATTAGCTAACCAGAGAGTTGGTCAGGTAAACTCGATGGGACCGATTTTCTCTTTTTGGTGAGACCGAAATGTTACAAAAGGGAAACAGAGAGTTTACATTGCAATCTCGGTGGGACCGATCCGCTCTTTCGGTGAGACCGAAAAGTTACGAAAAGGAAACAGAGAGATTACAATCCCATCTCAGCGAGACCGAGATCCCTATCGGTAGAACCGATTTGCCTAGGGTTTGTGGCAGTGGCTATGACATATGGAATCGGTGGCGCCGGATAGGAAGAATCGGTGAGACCGACTTTGGCTTTAGGTTTAGGTCATATGTGGATGTGAGAAAGTAGCTGAGGGTTTTGGAGCATATCACTAAGCACATGAAGCAAGAGGCTCATTAAGCAACACCTCACCCCTCCTTGATAGTATTGGCTTTTCCTATAGACTCAATGTGATCTTGAATCACTAAAATATAAAATGAAGAGTCTTGAGCTTTTGAGCTTGAGCCAATCCTTTGTCATTAGCATTTTGAGGGATCCACTTTCATCATCCATTCCATGCCATTCATTGAGCTTTCCTGAAATGTTCATCTTGGAATAGCATTAGCTCAATGAGCTATATGTTGTTATGAATTACCAAAACCACCTAGGCATAGTTGCACTTTCAGGTCCGGGTTGTGGCGTGGTGCCCGCCGAGTCCGGCATGGATTTCAGCCAGAAGATTCCGCCCTTCCTCTTCGGAGATACACCTTTGAAGGACTCCGGTTGTGCTTTTCTTATAAAGCTCTCCCTCATGGACCTTATAGGCTTTAGATCGCCGCACTATGCAGCGGGCCTCGTTTTGGTCCTCGGGAAGTTCCTGCCTGGTTAGGTAGGCTAGGAATGGTTCTGTCCATGGGGCAATGACTGCCATTATTACGTGGGCTGAGGGTGTTATTTCGTTGGCAAAACCACCAACTACGTCAGAATGTTCGGTGTGTGGCAGTGCGGTTGGGTCCGGGTTATTATTTCCGGACTCTCCCTCCCATAATACGGATGACTTGAACAGCCTCTCTAGGAAGATGTTGGGGGGATGGCATCGCGCTGTGTGCCGGTGCGTGCCAACACGTCTCCTGCCTGGTTGTTATCCCGGGCTATATGGTGAAATTCGAGCCCCTCAAACTGAGCTGACATTTTTAAGACGGCATTGCGATAAGCTGCCATTTTCGGATCCTTGGCATCAAAGTCTCCATTTATTTGGGATATCGCGAGGTTCAAATCCCCGCGCACCTCTAGGCATTGAATGCCCATGGAGAATGCCATCCGGAGACCATGTAGAAGGGCCTCGTATTCGGCTGCGTTGTTGGAGTTCGTATACATTATCTGGAGTATGTATTGAACTGTATCTCCGGTTGGGGACGTCAGAACGATGCCAGCTCCCAGGCCAGCCAACATTTTGGAGCCGTCGAAGTGCATTATCCAGTTGGAATATGCGCCGTACTCTTTAGGGAGTTCGGCTTCGGTCCATTCAGCGACGAAGTTGGCCAAAACTTGTGACTTAATAGCTCGCCGTGGCTTATAGGTTATGTCGAACGGGAGGAGCTCAATGGCCCATTTGGCCATTCGCCTCATCGCGTCGCAGTTGTTTATAGTGTCGTTAAGAGGTACTTCGGAGGCTACTGTTATCAAACATTCTTGAAAGTAGTGTCGCAGATTTCGAGATGCCATAAACACCGTGTACGCTATCTTTTGATAATGCGGGTACCGTGACTTGCATGGAGTTAAGACAGTGGACACGTAGTAAACTGGTTTTTGAAGGGGGAACTTGTGTCCGTCCGTTTCTCGTTCGACAACGAGCACCGCGCTTACAACTTGATGAGTTGTCGCGATATATAATAGCATTGGTTCGCCCATGTTGGGTGCGGCCAGGACCGGGTTTGTTGCCAATATGGCTTTTATTTCTTCGAGTCCGGCCATGGCGGCATCCTTCCACTCGAAGTGTTCGGTGCGTCGGAGGAGGCGATAAAGGGGTAATGCCTTTTCTCCCAAACGGGAGATAAAGCGGCTTAGAGCCGCCACGCATCCAGTCAATTTTTGTATTTGTTTGAGGTCTTTTGGGATATCCAATTGTGACAGAGCTCAGATCTTGGCTGGGGTTGCTTCAATTCCTCTACCGGGTACAATGAAGCCCAAGAGCTTTCTGGCTGGTACGCCAAAAACGCATTTTTCCGGGTTGAGCTTGATGTCATATGTTCGGAGATTATCGAATGTGAGCCTCAAGTCGTCTACTAGAGTTTCGACATGCTTGATTTTGACGACCACATCGTCTACGTATGCCTCCACTGTTTTGCCGATCTGGTTTGCCAGACATGTCTGAATCATGCGCTAATATGTTGCGCTGGCGTTTTTGAGCCCGAAGGGCATTGGGTTGAAGCAGAATGGGCCGTATGGAGTGATGAATGCCGTTGCGGCTTGGTCAGGCTCTGCCATCTTAATTTGGTGGTAGCCGGAGTATGCATCGAGGAAGCACAATGAATCGTGTCCTGCGGTAGCGTCGATAATTTGATCGATGCGGGAGAGGGGGAAGGGATCCTTTGGGCACGCCTTGTTGAGGTCCTTGAAATCGACGCATAGGCGCCAGGATTTGTCCTTCTTTGGTACCATCACCAGGTTTGCTAGCCAGTCCGAATGTTTTATATCTCTGATGAATCCGGCCTTCAATAGTTTGGCTAGCTCCTCTCCCATGGCCTATCTCTTGGGTTCGGAGAAACACCGAAGAGCCTGTTTGACTGGCTTGAATCCTTTTAGGATGTTTAGGCTGTGCTCGGCCAGCCGGCGTGGGATTCCTGGCATGTCTGAAGGGTGCCAGGCAAAAATGTCCCAATTTTCGCGTAGGAATTCTCTTAGTGCGGCGTCTACATCAGGATTTAATTGTGCCCCGATGGACGCCGTTTTTGTAGGGTCCGTTGGATGGACTTGGAATTTGACTATTTCGTCTGCCGGTTTAAAGGAGGTGGACTTGGATCTCTTATCGAGTATCACATCGTCCCTATTCACCGTGGAGCGCAGCGCAGGGAGTTCCTCGGCCGCTAGGGCTTCGGATAGTGCCTCAAGGGCTAGTGAGGTTGTCTTATTTTCGGCACAGAGTGCTATGTCCGGGTCACTAGCAAGAGTGATGATTCCGTTGGGCCCGGGCATTTTGAGCTTCATGTACCCATAATGGGGTATAGCTTGAAAAATTGTGAATGCCTCTCGCCCTAATAGAGCATGGTGTCCGCTGCTGAACGGGGCCACTTGGAACGTGACCCCCTTGGACCTGTAATTATCCGGCGTGCCGAACACCACATCCAGTGTGATTTTTCCTGTACAGCATGCTTCCCGACTGGGGATTATTCCTCTAAACGTTGTGCTGCTTCACTCAATGCGGCTCCGGTCTATTTCCATTTTTCGAAGGATTTCCTCGTAAATGAGGTTCAATCCGCTGCCACCATCCATGAGTACCTTGGTATGGCGAAAGCCGTCCACTATCGGACTAAGGACCAATGCGACTGGTGCTCGGACTGTTCGGAATTTAGGTTCGTCACTGACATTAAAGGTAATAGCCGTGTAACTCCATGGGTTTATTGTTGCTACTTGGTAGACTTCGGCAAGGCTACGGAGTGTTTGTTTCCGCATATTATTTGATCCGAAAGTCTCGAAGACTGTTAATATCGTACTGGTATCCATGGGCTGGTGCTCTAGAGCTAGAAGCTCTTCGCCATTTTTGGCCACCTTGTGATGCCCGGATAATTAAGCTACAGTAACCCTCTCCTAATGATGCCATGTCACCGCTATCACTGTAGTTAATCTCGCAATGGTTCAAAAACGATCCAAATTTAAAATAAAGACAAATAACAAAAGCTTTTCACATGTCAAAACTAAAATGTTCTAAATGTGACAAATAAATCATATGTAATATTGGTGGTGAAACCACACTTTTATAAAGCGTTTAAATGCACTATAGTAAATAAATAGTAATAAAACAATTATTCAAATTCTTTAAAATAATAAACAATTTAAAAACTATTTTTATTTCAATGCTAAACGGTTTGTGGCAGTGGCATAAATTGTAACACTATTTTAGGTGCCACTTTTGTATTTTTGGAAACTAAAATAAAACAAATAAGAACTAAAATAATAAATAAAAGAAAAGCAAAGTAAGACTGTAAATAAAAAAAAGAAAAGGGAACCCCCCTCCCCCCCGCGCGCTGGGCCTCAGCCCAGCTGGCCACTCCAGTCGGCCTGGTTGGACCGGCCCACCCCCACGTCACCTACTAACCCCTGGGGACACCGAAACCCTAGCCCACTACCCCACTCCTCCCCCCACGTTCCCCTCTCTCCCTCGTCTCCTCCCGATCCCGATCTGGATCGGGCGCCGGCTCCTCTTCGCCAACCGTCGCCGTTCGGAATTCCCCTCCTCGCCGGACGCCACCGCCGCCTCGAGCCCCGTCATCGGCCGCCGTCCCAGACGCCGCGCTCCTCCGCCCTCCTCTGCCCGATTCCGCTGGATCGGGAGGGGGCCGCCCCAACGACGCCGCCCCGTGCTCGGCTTCCACCTCGGGCCGCCGCACGCCGCCACCGACTCCGGCCACCACGAGGCTCCCCGCACCCACTGCCAGTGCCTTACCCCACCCGATGTGAGCCGCGCACCTCCTCTCTTCCCCTCGCCCCATGCTTGTTCCCTCCGCTGCTCGTCGCTCCCGACTGCCCCGACGAGCTCCGTCGCGTCGCGCCCCCGCAGTCGACGTCCTTGCCGCGCTCGGCGCCCGCCCGTGTCGTTCGCGCCCACGGCCGCTCCAGCAGCGCTCCCCTGCAACCTGCGTCGGTGCTGCCCGCGGCGGCCACCGCAGCTCTCGTACACACCCGCACGACGCAACCTCGCCCCGCCTGCGTTCGCGCTGCTGCTGCCTCCCTCCTACGCCGGCGCTCTGCTCCTGCACCGCGCCGGACGACCGCGCTCAGCCGCTCCAGCCGATGCTACTCACCCCAGGCGCCGTCCCGCCTCCGCCCTGCCGCCCTGTTCCGGCCAGCGCCATCGCGGTCCTTGGCCGCCGGAGCCCGTACCCGGCTCCCCCCCCATCGCTCGGGCAGGCTACGACCTCGGGCACGGGCACCACACCCGCTGCCGCTAGCGCCGGCGCCCGCTAAGGCCCCCTGACCCAATGACATGTGGGGCCTAGCCCCTGGAACGTGTATAAAAAAAGATTAAAAGAAAATAATAAAAATATTAATTAATTAATTGGTTAATTAAATTAATTAACTTAACAAATCCTGATTAGATTAACCTAATTACTAATTAAACTAATTAATCTGTTTTAGTTAATCTCAGACAATGACGAATGGGACCCACATGTTAGTTGACCAGTCAACTCCCTGTTGACTGCTGACGTCATGCTGACGTCATGATGATGTCAGCATGCACTATTCTGGATAAGGTTAGAATTAAATAATTAAATAAATTCTAAAAATGATTAAAACTTTAGAAAATCATATAAAATAAACCGTAGCTCAGATGAAAATACTTTCTACATGAAAGTTGCTCAGAACGACGAGACGATTCCTGATACGCAACCCGTTCGTCCGCCACACCCCCCCTAACCTATCGAACTCGCAACTTTCCCCCTCCGGCTCCTCTGCCCGAAAACACGGAACCCCGGGAATACTTCCCGGATGCTTCCCCCCTTCACCGGTATCACCTCATACCGCGTTAGAACATGTCTAGCTCTGCCTGTTATCCTGTTATGCACTTGCTTGCTATGTATTTACTGTTTCTCCCCCCCTCTTCTCTTCGGTAGACCCCGTGACGATGCTGATGCCCCAGTTCGACTACGGAGTTGACGACCTCTCTCTCTTGCCAGAGCAACCAGGCAAGCCCCCCCCTTGATCACCAGATATCCCCAATTCTACTCTATACTGCTTGCATTAGAGTAGTGTATCATGTTACTGCTTTTCGTTATACCTATCCTGATGCATAGCCTGTCCTTGTTACTACTGTTGATACCTTTACCTTCAATCCTATATGCTTAGTATAGGATGCTAGTGTATTCATCTGTGGCCCTACATTCTTGTCCGTCTGCCGTGCTATACTATCGGGCCGTGATCACTCGGGAGGTGATCACGGGTATATACTATATACTTTATACATGATACATGTGGAGACTAAAGTCGGGTCGGCTGGTGGAGCACCCGCGAGTGGATCTTTGTGGCGGAGCGACAGGGCAGGTTGAGACCGCCTAGGAGAGAGGTGGGCCTGGCCCTGTTCGGCGTTCGCGGATACTTAACACGCTTAACGAGATCTTGGTATTTGATCTGAGTTGGCTACGAGCCTATACGCACTAACCATCTACGCGGGAGTAGTTATGGGTATCCCGGCGTCGTGGTATCAGCCGAAGCACTTCGTGACGCCAGCGACGGAGCGGGACGCGTCGAATTGGACTGGAACGCCACTTGGCTAGGTTTGCTTTCGGCCGCCCACGCAACGTGCAGGTGTGCTCAGGGTGATGGGCCCAGACCCCTGCGCGATTAGGTTTAGACCGGCGTGCTGGCCTCTCTGTTGTGCCTAGGTGGGGCTGCGACGTGTTGATCTTCCGAGGCCGGGCATGACCCAGGAAAGTGTGTCCGGCCAAATGAGATCAAGCGTGCTGGGTAAGTTGGTGCACCCCTGCAGGGAAGTTAATCTATTCGAATAGCCGTGATCTTCGGTAACAGGACGACTTGGAGTTGTACCTTGACCTTATGACAACTAGAACCGGATACTTAATAAAACACACCCTTCCAAGTTCCACAGACAACCCGGTGATCGCTTTTCCACAGGGCGACGAGGGGAGGATCGCCGGGTAGGGTTATGCTATGCGATGCGACTGGAGATGCTACTTGGAGATGCTACTTGGAGATGCTACTTGGAGATGCTACTTGGAGGACTTCAATCTATTCTCTTCTACATGCTGCAAGACGGAGGCTGCCAGAAGCGTAGTCTTCGACAGGATTAGCTATCCCCCTCTTATTCTGGCATTCTGCAGTTCAGTCCACTGATATGGCCCTTTACACATATACACATGCATATGTAGTGTAGCTCCTTGCTTGCGAGTACTTTGGATGAGTACTCACGGTTGCTTTTCTCCCTCTTTTCCTCCTTTCCCTTCTACCTGGTTGTCGCAACCAGATGCTGGAGCCCAGGAGCCAGACGCCACCGTCGACGACGACTCCTACTACCCCGGAGGTGCCTACTACTACGTGCAGCCCGCTGACGACGACCAGGAGTAGTTTAGGAGGATCTCAGGCAGGAGGCCTGCGCCTCTTTCGATCTGTATCCCAGTTTGTGCTAGCCATCTTATGGCAACTCGTTTAACTTATGTCTGTACTCAGATATTGTTGCTTCCGCTGACTTGTCTATGATCGAGCACTTGTATTCGAGCCCTCGAGGTCCCTGGCTTTTATTATGATGCTTGTATGACTTATTTATGTTTTAGAGTTGTGTTGTGATATCTTCCCGTGAGTCCCTGATCTTGATCGTACACATTTGCGTGCATGATTAGTGTACGATTGAATTGGGGGCGTCACAAGTTGGTATCAGAGCCGACTGCCTGTAGGAATCCCCCTTCCAACTCCTTGGCCGAAGTCGAGTCTAGACATTGCAAAACTTTTACTAACATGGCTGTGTGTCTTACGGGCACACGTCGCCATTGGGTGGTAGTAGGATCTTTTACTCCTCGACCTTTACTCTGGGACTCTGATCTCTCCTCTATTCGGGTTAAATGAAGTTTACTAAATCTAACAATAGGATCTCGTTATCACCGTCACCCGGAGAGCCCCTTGTTATTGATGATCGTCTGCTGCACCAGAAGACCCTGAAGATACTCTCCGCTGTTAACCCGAGAACTTGTGTTCATCGCGTTTGCAATTCCCCTTCCACCGCAAACCCTTATGGATAACTACTTGCAGTTGTTATTCTTACATTCATCCCCAGTTGGTCTTGTTATTACAAGATAACCTAAAAACTCGTCGTTGTTTCGATAATCCTTTGAGCTTACTGCCTTGCTGTTCTTTGTCACCTGAATACCCCTACGGTTAATTATTGCACTCATCGAGAATCCGCTCATCCCCAGTTGTTCATGAGTTTCACAAAAGTCTTCAAAATACTATTCGATCTTCCGAAAATACTTTCGAGCCTTTGGCTCTTGAAATTCTTGCTTGCTCGCATTATGGTTAATCCCATAAGTCTCGTAGTCTTATTGACATTCCTTGTCATTATCATTTTGGGTCTATTGACTCAATATGTTTGCGAATACGCGCAATCATCACTGATCCTTATAAATGACCTTTCCGGCTGAGCTGCCATTCTTTTAACTGGAATTGGTTCTCGACCAGTCCAATTGTCGTTGATTGTATCCCTAATTCTATTCAGCTTATCCATTCTTAATCAGAGCATTGCTTCTGATCCCTTGATTTGGAAATCATAATTCCTTTGCATTTGACCATTGAGTTAGTCAGTTGTTTCGATAATCTGATCTCCTTGCATTCTTCTTCCTCTAGTTGAGTACCGATGCTCACGTCAGATCCCTTGTGGACCACCAGATCCTTTGTTGGATTTTATCTGACAATGCCCTTCATATTCAATAACCTTGTGAGCCTTTCCTCTGATACATAATGCCTTTGGTAAATTGTATCCTCTGCTTTCTCAACCATGCTTTGCCTTCGAGCTTGAGTTAATTACTTCTAAAGATTCTGGTATATGATTCTAAGATGCCCCGATGGGTTGAACCTATGCCTTCCTTAATATGTGTGAACTCGAAATTTTTCACGACTCGTACTCTTCTGGTATTTTGCCAGATAAAATTTCAACACTACAACTTCATTGAACGCGAGAAGTGAATGAAAGGTTGTGCATTGGAGAAGTGGGAGTCGACCTTGAACTTTGTGTTCATGCCCATGGACACGATGTAGAACTTATCATGAAAGCTTCTCTTAAATTAGGTATTCCCTTGGTATAAGTTCATCTTATATCTGGGATCTGGCCTTTTGCAATCGTGGTTCCGACCATGTTCTCCTTTAAATACCATTTCTTGTGCAAGTTTAAGCACTTGACTTCTGCAGAGCAATACCCAATTCAACCTCTATTTTGTTCTACCTTCGAGTATTGCCCCCTGGTATCTCGAGGATATCGACCCATTGCACTTCATTCTATGAATTTCTGATGAAGTAGTACCCTTCCCCGTCATAGTGACTCCATGGGTTCTGAGTTGTCGTCAACCGAGAACATCGATAAGTGAATCGATTCCGCACTCTGATTCCATAACTCTAAGTAATTTTTGTTGATTACAAATTTATTAATCCTTCAAGTCATTCCTAGCCTGATCGGCTCATTATCGAGCTAATTTTAACTGTGCTACCCGGTCCTTCTTCTCGGAGCACAATTTTCGAAGATGAACTAACCTTACATCGATCCTCATCGTCATATCATTTCGCCTTGAACAACAAGCTTGGTTTCGAGTTTGTGTCGTACCCTTGGTTCCAATAACTTTTCGCTTCATCATTCCTTTGACTTGATGTTATCGCCAATTGATTACATCTTCTCGTAATCCCTCAACAAATGTGTCGTGATCATCATCAACATTCTGATGCTCCTCCAGGATATCAATCGAATTCATGATGAGAAACGCCATCCGTGCCCCTCGATGATTGTGTTATCATCGACGACATTCTTGCCTTCCCCCAACACAAACTTGTTCATGTTTTGTGTTATACCTTGAGTTCCTTGCTATCCAGCGTTTGTTCTTCTTTACCTTGGAGTATTATCATCTTTTATGTCAAGAATGTTGTGAGAATTTCACCACCTCTTAAGAATTCTTGGTATAGTAATACTTCTTGCCATCTCCGCTCATTCCTGGGTCCCCGTGTTGATTTTAACCGGGATACCAACACATGAACCGTGCTGCTTGGATTCTGTACTTCTAGCAACCCTATTGCTTTGAAGTGAATGGGCGATAGTTTCATTCTAAGTCTTTCGATAATTGAATCACCATTCTAAACATTGATCAGGCTACCTAAGTCCATATTATGGGTGCATCTTTCATCCAATGTTTACTTAGGTTTTCCTCGAGCATGCATCATTATAACTTTTGATCTGGCAAATGGTATCTCCTTGTTTACATAATTGTGGAAATCCATCCGTTTGGAATTCTTGATGAATTGTCGCTGAGCCCATCAGCCACCCCCTCATCCTCTCCTTGGTTTAATGATGATGAATCCTCGTCTTCGAACTCGCTTCCGTAGTAGATTTCCCGAGAATCTTACAATGTCATCTCGTCAATTTGTTTTGCACCTTTCCTTCTCAGGCATCCTGAGTCCAAGGTATCCTAACACCGATCAGATCTGAATATCGGTCAGATATGATGGTTGGAACATTTTTCCAAGAGTTATAACACTGGTCTTTTATGACCCGATAACATGATGTCATGCCTAGCACCCCCCTGGGTGGAGGACCTATCGTTATAATTTCTTTTGCAAGGACAACCATTCTTCCTGGAGGAAATGGTAAGACCTATTTTATAAGTTGTTCCTCGTGGATCCTTTTTGTTTTCTAAGTTTGATCTTCCTGTTGACCATGTCAATGCTATCTCGAAGCATGTCTGTGGTACTCCGATTTTCGACAAGAACATTTGAAGCCCAATGGTAAATGTTTTCTTGCTCAATTATCCAGACACCGTTGTATGGGTAATACCATGGAATCCCTTCCCCTTACCTTAATGGTTTTCTACTTTCTATCCTGTCATGTACATCATGCTCCGCTTGTCCTTGGAAAGGATATACCCCTGAAATAGGTGTTTAAACACATTCCCCTTTCCATTGAGTTGTTAATCTGATAAACACCTTTTCCTTTCCATTGTTTTGTCTAAACTTTCTGGTGATCATTATGAACTAAGTAGTATTAATCCCCTGCTTATGTTAACACCTCAGAGTGCAATTCTGTCAGTAAGGCCCTGTTACTTTTGTTGATGACATTCCGGTAACCATCGATGGACAAGAACCTTGCCTATTGGCCCGCCTCGTTTCAACGAGCAGGAAATGGTTCTCTTCGTCCCTCGCCCTTGGTATCGATGTTGTTGTCGACATAACCGACAGACTAACCTCTGACATGCCTTGCCTACATGACCGTGCAAGATGTCAACGCCCTTCCTACTTTTAACCCACATGGTGGACCCATAACCCACAGTTCCACAGGATCGAAACCGACTCTCCTGTACACCCCTGTTTCTAAAGTCAATCCTCACGCATGGCTATGTATGTAATTCACAGGCCACCTTCCTAGTGATCTATTCTGGTATCAGACGCCATACTTATTCGCATTGCCCTGTAACCCTTTCACCTTCTGATTAGGCATCGAACCATTGCCTATTCATTTGAAACTTCTCATGGTATCTTCTTACTTTGCTCTTGATATCTTCTTAAGTTTCAATTCGAGAGATACTTATGCTTCTTCCCCTGAGTTAATCGTCTGATGCTCGATCTTGTTAGAATCCGTCCCCATAGAGTTTTCCCTTCTCACCCTTTCATAAGTACGGTGAAGATCCTGAAGGTAGGGCGACAACTTCATCATGATGGCTGGAAGCAGAGTAATGAAGACATCAATGTAACGGATCGATCTCTTCCAGAAGTGCAACCAAGACCGAGAAGACTCGTTAGAATTTCGCAACCAAATCCCTTCGCCCTTACCTCCCCTCTTAAATCTCGGGACGAGATTTCTTGTAGTGGAGGAGAATTGTGATGCCCGGATAATTAAGCTACAGTAACCCTCTCCTAATGATGCCATGTCACCGCTATCACTGTAGTTAATCTCGCGATGGTTCAAAAACGATCCAAATTTAAAATAAAGACAAATAACAAAAGCTTTTCACATGTCAAAACTAAAATGTTCTAAATGTGACAAATAAATCATATGTAATATTGGTGGTGAAACCACACTTTTATAAAGCGTTTAAATGCACTATAGTAAATAAATAGTAATAACACAATTATTCAAATGCTTTAAAATAATAAACAATTTAAAAACTATTTTTATTTCAATGCTAAACGGTTTGTGGCAGTGGCATAAATTGTAACACTATTTTAGGTGCCACTTTTGTATTTTTGAAAACTAAAATAAAACAAATAAGAACTAAAAGAATAAATAAAAGAAAAGCAAAGTAAGACTGTAAATAAAAAAAGAAAGAAAAGGGAACCCCCCTCCCCCCCGCGCGCTGGGCCTCAGCCCAGCTGGCCACTCCAGTCGGCCTGGTTGGACCGGCCCACCCCCACCTCACCTACTAACCCCTGGGGACACCGAAACCCTAGCCCACTACCCCACTCCTCCCCCCACGTTCCCCTCTCTCCCTCGTCTCCTCCCGATCCCGATCTGGATCGGGCGCCGGCTCCTCTTCGCCAACCGTCGCCGTTCGGAATTCCCCTCCTCGCCGGACGCCACCGCCGCCTCGAGCCCCGTCATCGGCCGCCGTCCCAGACGCCGCGCTCCTCCGCCCTCCTCTACCCGATTCCGCTGGATCGGGAGGGGGCCGCCCCAACGCCGCCGCCCCGTGCTCGGCTTCCACCTCGGGCCGCCGCACGCCGCCACCGACTCCGGCCACCACGAGCCTCCCCGCACCCACTGCCAGTGCCCTACCCCACCCGATGTGAGCCGCGCACCTCCTCTCTTCCCCTCGCCCCATGCTTGTTCCCTCCGCTGCTCGTCGCTCCCGACTGCCCCGACGAGCTCCGTCGTGTCGCGCCCCCGCAGTAGACGTCCTTGCCGCGCTCGGCGCCCGCCCGTGTCGTTTGCGCCCACGGCCGCGCCAACAGCGCTCCCCTGCAACCTGCGTCGGTGCTGCCCGCGGCGGCCACCGCAGCTCTCGTACGCACCCGCACGACGCAATCTCGCCCCGCCTGCGTTCGCGCTGCTGCTGCCTCCCTCCTACGCCGGCGCTCTGCTCCTGCGCCGCGCCGGACGACCGCGCTCAGCCGCTCCAGCCGATGCTGCTCACCCCAGGCGTCGTCCCGCCTCCGCCCTGCCGCCCTGTTCCGGCCAGCGCCATCGCGGTCCTTGGCCGCCGGAGCCCGTACCCGGCTCCCCCCCCCATCGCTCGGGCAGGCTACGGCCTCGGGCACGGGCACCACACCCGCTGCCGCTAGCGCCGGCGCCCGCTAAGGCCCCCTGACCCAATGACATGTGGGGCCTAGCCCCTGGAACGTTTATAAAAAAAGATTAAAAGAAAATAATAAAAATATTAATTAATTAATTGGTTAATTAAATTAATTAACTTAACTAATCCTAATTAGATTAACCTAATTACTAATTAAACTAATTAATCTGTTTTAGTTAATCTTAGACAATGACGAACGGGACCCACACGTCAGTTGACCAGTCAACTCCCTGTTGACTGCTGACGTCATGCTGACGTCATGATGACGTCAGCATGCACTATTCTGGATAAGGTTAGAATTAAATAATTAAATAAATTCTAAAAATGATTAAAGCTTTAGAAAATCATATAAAATAAATCGTAGGTCAGATGAAAATACTTTCTACATGAAAGTTGCTCAGAACGACGAGACGATTCCTGATACGCAACCCGTTCGTCCGCCACACCCCCCCTAACCTATCGAACTCGCAACTTTCCCCCTCCGGCTCCTCTGCCCGAAAACACGGAACCCCGGGAATACTTCCCGGATGCTTCCCCCCTTCACCGGTATCACCTCATACCGCGTTAGAACACGTCTAGCTCTGCCTGTTATCCTGTTATGCACTTGCTTGCTATGTATTTACTGTTTCTCACCCCCTCTTCTCTTCGGTAGACCCCGTGACGATGCTGATGCCCCAGTTCGACTACGGAGTTGACGACCTCTCTCTCTTGTCAGAGCAACCAGGCAAGCCCCCCCCCCCTTGATCACCAGATATCGCCCATTCTACTCTATACTGCTTGCATTAGAGTAGTGTATCATGTTACTGCTTTCCGTTATACCTATCCTGATGCATAGCCTGTCCTTGTTACTACTGTTGATACCTTTACCTTCAATCCTATATGCTTAGTATAGGATGCTAGTGTATTCATCTGTGGCCCTACATTCTTGTCCGTCTGCCGTGCTATACTATCGGGCCGTGATCACTCGGGAGGTGATCACGGGTATATACTATATACTTTATACATGATACATGTGGAGACTAAAGTCGGGTCGGCTGGTGGAGCACCCGCGAGTGGATCTTTGTGGCGGAGCGACAGGGCAGGTTGAGACCGCCTAGGAGAGAGGTGGGCCTGGCCCTGTTCGGCGTTCGCGGATACTTAACACGCTTAACGAGATCTTGGTATTTGATCTGAGTTGGCTACGAGCCTATACGCACTAACCATCTACGCGGGAGTAGTTATGGGTATCCCGGCGTTGTGGTATCAGCCGAAGCACTTCATGACGCCAGCGACGGAGCGGCGCGCGCCGAATTGGACTGGAACGCCACTAGGCTAGGTCTGCTTTCGGCCGCCCACGCAACGTGCAGGTGTGCTCAGGGCGATGGGCCCAGACCCCTGCGTGCTTAGGTTTAGACCGGCGTGCTGGCCTCTCTGTTGTGCCTAGGTGGGGCTGCGACGTGTTGATCTTCCGCGGCCGGGCATGACTCAGGAAAGTGTGTCCGGCCAAATGAGATCAAGCGTGCTGGGTAAGTTGGTGCACCCCTGCAGGGAAGTTAATCTATTCGAATAGCCGTGATCTTCGGTAACAGGACGACTTGGAGTTGTACCTTGACCTTATGGCAACTAGAACCGGATACTTAATAAAACACACCCTTCCAAGTTCCACAGACAACCCGATGATCGCTTTTCCACAGGGCGACGAGGGAAGGATCGCCGGGTAGGGTTATGCTATGCGATGCGACTGGAGATGCTACTTGGAGATGCTACTTGGAGATGCTACTTGGAGATGCTACTTGGAGGACTTCAATCTATTCTCTTCTACATGCTGCAAGACGGAGGCTGCCAGAAGCGTAGTCTTCGACAGGATTAGCTATCCCCCTCTTATTCTGGCATTCTGCAGTTCAGTCCACTGATATGGCCCTTTACACATATACACATGCATATGTAGTGTAGCTCCTTGCTTGCGAGTACTTTGGATGAGTACTCACGGTTGCTTTTCTCCCTCTTTTCCCCCTTTCCCTTCTACCTGGTTGTCGCAACCAGATGCTGGAGCCCAGGAGCCAGACGCCACCGTCGACGACGACTCCTACTACCCCGGAGGTGCCTACTACTACGTGCAGCCCGCTGATGACGACCAGGAGTAGTTTAGGAGGATCTCAGGCAGGAGGCATGCGCCTCTTTCGATCTGTATCCCAGTTTGTGCTAGCCATCTTATGGCAACTCGTTTAACTTATGTCTGTACTCAGATATTGTTGCTTCCGCTGACTTGTCTATGATCGAGCACTTGTATTCGAGCCCTCGAGGCCCCTGGCTTGTATTATGATGCTTGTATGACTTATTTATGTTTTAGAGTTGTGTTGTGATATCTTCCCGTGAGTCCCTGATCTTGATCGTACACATTTGCGTGCATGATTAGTGTACGATTGAATCAGGGGCGTCACACACCTGCCGTAGTATCCAACATGCTCTAAGGCTATGAGTTGGAGTGGCGCCCTCTGTACTGTGAATTTTACAGGGTCCATTGAGCCATCCCTCCAGTACGGTTCCATGCCCTATAGAGGGCTTTTGCTTTCTGGTATTTAACCCAGGTGCCTGGCGATGATGCACCCTTTTATTTCGGACCGGGGTTGTATTCAAGGTCGGATTGTCCCAAAATCTTGCTTCGGTTTTCCAGGCGCTTTCCATCACACAGTACTTTCGTACTATGGACGCCAAGTCGGCAAAGCGTGTAATGTCACGGCGACTTATAGCGTTGAGGATCCCGTTGTCCGTGCAATTATTGCAAAAGAATGAGATTGCATCCTCCTCGCCGCAGTCCTTTATCCTGTCCATAACCAGGAGGAATCTGGCCCAGTAATGGTGTACTGTTTCTGCGGGCTCTTGCCGAATTTGAGATAGGTCGCTTATGTTTGGGTGGGCGGGTGGAATTAAATCCGGAACCTTGCCGATCTGAGACTTAAGGGCCAAGGAGCTTCCGAACTTGGAATCTTGGATTCTTGGATGTAGTACAATGAATCTAGCCCGCTGCCTGACTTTAGGTTCAGGGCTTGAGTGACATCCTCTCCTCCGCGGGAATCCGGCATCGAGGGATCGGGAATCCAGACGTAGCTAGTCCTTAAGATAGAAGAAGGGTCGCCGTATTGTTCCTCTACCACAGCAATGTGGTGGGTAACCTGGGGAGAGTTAATCTTTCTCAGATTGGGTTTAGGCCCAATCTGATCATAGTCTGTAGCGACTCCCAGGGCGTCAAAGCGATCCAAGAGCTCGTTTAAGGAAGAGAGCTCCATCGGATCTAACTGCTCGGCGAGTTCCGAGTTAACGTGAAGATTGCTTTCGATGACCTGAGAAGTCATCGTCGGCGCGGCGGCCGAACAGGCGGTCATAAGAAAACCACCTAGCCGGAGAGTTTGGCCGACAACCAAAGCTTCTTTAGCAACAGTGCCGTCTTTAAAGACGAGATGAGGCATCCTTCCTGACGGCGACGACACAGAGGAACTCTCAATGAAAGCACCAATGTCGGTGTCAAAACCGGCGGATCTCGGGTAGGGGGTCCCGAACTGTGCGTCTAGGCGGATGGTAACAGGAGACAAGGGACACGATGTTTTTACCTAGGTTCGGGCCCTGTCGATGGAGGTAAAACCCTACTCCTGCTTGATTAATATTGATGATATGGGTAGTACAAGAGTAGATCTACCACGAGATCACAGAGGCTAAACCCTAGAAGCTAGCATATGGTATGATTGTTGTTCATCCTAGTTTATATAGGCACCGAAGAGGGTTAGGGTTATACAGAGTCGGTTACAATGGTAGGAGATCTACATATCCGTATCGCCAAGCTTGCCTTCCACGCCAAGGAAAGTCCCATCCGAACACGGGACGAAGTCTTCAATCTTGTATCTTCATAGTCCAGGAGTCCGGCCAAAGGTTATAGTCCGGCTATCCGGACACCCCCTAATCCGGGACTCCCTCAACGCCCCATAGAAGAAGACCTCGCATATGAATGCACAAGAAACCCACAAACTCAGCATAGTTGGTGCCATCGAAGATCACTGAGCACCGAGGAACAACAACATAGCCCGAAGAAGACATGAGAAATCCCTTTTTTTTGGAGTCAATGGAAGCAGAGGACCCGATCTGGATCGATCCAGATCGAGCACACATGCGCTCGCTCGGGCACTCGGCCTAGGCACCCGGGGCCAGGAGCAGCTGTCCCGGACTAGGAGCGGAAGTGGCCTCGCTCGAGGGAGCGAAGGGCTCACGCGCGCGCCCGAAGCAGCCAGCGGGAATCAAGCGCGGGCGACCGAACATGGCAGCAGCGACAGGGGGAAACAACCAAAGAGGAGGCGGCGGCAGGAACCAATCGAGCGTGCACGCACTCCAGGAGGTGGCAGTCGAACAGGGAGGCGCAGGAACGAGGGATCCAGGCGGCGACGCAGCTGGCAAGACCTTGGCGGCGGCGGTTGCAGAGGGGCTCAGCCCATGGGGCAGAGAGGAAGGCCGGCACGACGAAAAGGAGGCAGCTCCGGTCCAGGCTAGAGAGGAGACGACCGGGTATGGCCGGAGATGGGGGCGGCCGGACTAGGGACGGGGCGCACGGAGTTGCAGCGTGCGGGAGGAAGAGGCTAACCTAGTATCTGATATCATGTTAGATAAACAGCAACTAGTATTCACTGAGAGCCAAAAGGCCAATACGTATACATGTGTGGTAAAATGCAGGAAACCCCTTATACACTGGGGATATACAGAAAAGGAAATGTACACATCTAACAGTGTTGAGGCCACCATTTCTTGAAGTAGTTCTGAGATTAGAGTAAAGCAACAAGCAAACGTTGTGTAGTCTGACAACTTGTACCTTGGATCAAGGGCGACAACCACAAAGATCAGAATGCTGAAGCTCATGATCACCACAATACTTGTTGTGTAGTACTTCCTTCGTTCCAAAATTCTTGTCTTAGATTTGTCTACATACGGATATATCTATTCACATTTTAGTGTTAGATACATACGTATCTAGATAAATCTAAGACAAGAATTTTGAGACGGAGGGAGTACATAGGAATCATCCTTTCAGCCATTTCCTTCCGCAAACCATCGGCACTCTGGCACCACTCTCTCAGATTGAAAATATGTGGGACGTGCAATGATTAGAGACAAAACACAAACAATGAGGTTACAAAAATGCTCGAGAAACTGACATCTTCCTTGTATATTCCGAATCTTTAGATTTAGGAACTCCTGGCGCTTTCTCACTATTTAACTCAGACGCGAAGTAAGGGTCATCAGCACCATACCTATCGAACACCTTCTCATATGTGGCCACGGGCTTTCGACATGAGGTACGTGGAGCTCCATCGGGTACATACACTAAGTGATAGAAGAATGCTTTGCTCTCCACCTTCTCTAAGCCAGCTCACTTCTTACAATGAGGCAGGTACCGACGCTAGCGTCTTCGTTCCAAAAGGCAGGTACCGACGGCAGCACGGACTCACTGCACAGGGATGTCCAACTCTCCGAGAGAATCCAAAACTAGCAAGTTTATGACATGGGCTACACAAACACATCTTATGTGAATATACTGTCCTTCGCCCTGCCCTACACACGTGCAGGCTTTCCACCCTTTTCTCTTCTCACGTTTAATCCTAAGTTCAGTTATCCCTTTGCGTGTTGTGCATTTCACGCTTCCAGTGTTTCATCGCTGCAGACTTCCACAGATGAGGTTGGCCCGTCATTGTCAACCGCACACAGAGCCTTGTTTGATGTTGGGTGTGTCTGAGTTTCCACAAAGACTATCGACGGTTTAATTAAGGTGACTCGATGGCTTGACTTGAGAAGTTGAGATGCAGCCATCAGTAGCCGGCACATTTCCATTAACAAAATGACCAAGACGCCAAGACTACTATAGTTGGTCTTATTAACGATGGCCTAACATCCTGCTTATTCATATCAGTATACGGACGAAAGAGATAGCATAACTTTGCCATCAGTCATTAATCTATTTCAGAAAACAAATCCAAGGTAGTGCATATTAGGTTGGATCATATGGACAAGGGCATCTAGGGAAGGTTGTATCCGGAGCGGAGCAGACAAATAACGTGTTCGCGCCAATGAAATGACTCCAAAAGGCTGCCATTGATACACTAGTAAGTAGTAATACTATTTTGCTAGACCAGTAGGTGAAGCGACAGCTACATATTTCATAGTGTAAACACAACTTGTGCATCACATATTACTCCCTCCGTCCCGTAATATAAAAGCGTTTTTGACACTACACTAGTATCAAAATGCTCTTATATTATGGGACGGAGGGAGTATTAAGGACTAACTTTTGGTTGGCATCATACTACACAAACAAGGGATATAAGTTGCTTCGCAGGACTTGCTGTATACGAATACGCAAAGGTTGATATCATTTCATGGATAGAAAAAGTTAAGAGTGAATACATGTGATGATACAACACATGACACGAACGCACTAGGCGTGAACATGGTATCCAGAGCAGAGAGACATGGGATGATCGACCCAGAAACAGAAAATAACACAGCGAAAACTCGCAATCCTGAGAAGCAACCCAACCCAAACCAACATGACAACCAATCTCCAAAACCACTACTGAGGACACTGCAAGCAAACAAGACAACGCCTTCATGAAGGAGAATGACGCCGAGACGTCATCGTCGCCCAATCCGGATAGCCAGACCTAGGGTTTCCCTTGTTGCTCGAAGAGGGGCACAAATGCCGGCCATGGCACTATGGCAGCGCCTCTAAGAAGGAGACACACCCGTGGTTGTTGCCGCTGCCAGCATCAAAAGATCGAGCAAGGATTTCGCCTGGCCAGATCTAAGCAATCCCAAGCCTTCGGAGCAAGATTCGAAGAAGATGAAGCCAAGTTGTCGGTTGGAACCACCACCGCAGGAAAGGGAGCTACGACCGCCGCCAAAGGAGGCACCGGACGCCGCCGGATGGGGCGAGATTGGGCGGCTGAGCGGAAGTAGATGAGCGTAGGCGAAGCGGAGGTGACCGAAGACCCGGACGAACCAGGATTTGGAGAGGAGCGCAGATCCAGGCCGTTCGGACCGGTGCAGCAGTTATGCCGACGAGCCAAGGAGCTGGAAAGGGGGCGCAGCTCCAGGAGCGAGCGGGAGTCGGAGCCGCACCGGGGTGGATGCCGGCCAACCGAGAACGCCTGCAGGGGTTGGAGCGGAGCAGCCGAGATGCCGGCGAGCGGGAGGAGCCGGAAGGGACACAAAGCACTCGAAATACCGGATCTGGAGCCGCACCGGCCAGCCATGGAGGGGGTTGGGGACACGTCCATGGCCGCCGGGCAAAAGCCGCACCTACAGGGTGGAGGGGGCACGCGAAGGGAGCTCGCGCCAGCCACGCACCGGGTCGCGCAGTTGTCCGGTCACCTACTGCTTTTCAACGGTTGAGCTTGAGTCAAAAGTTTCCACTGAGTATTCTTTTTTATCTTTTTGCGGGTGAGTATTCGTATTTCATAAGCAGCCGTGGCGCGAGATCTGAAGGAAAGTCTCCATTTTTTTTATTTGGCGGCACCAAACCGTAATTTCTTTTTCCGGGGGAGGGCCCTGACCCAATGCCGCACCTCCCTTTATATCCCCCCTCCTGCACATCGCTCTACACACACACCTCTATGCACACTACTGCTACTGCTACCTGCTGATTGCTATCTCTCTCTCTGCGCATCCCACATCAACCTGCTACGCCTTGGGTCACCTCCAAGCCTTCCAGGCAGGGGGAGTTTCACGGCGGTATGTGCATCTTTCTTCCATCTAATCTTCGTCTCGAATCATCGATCTGGAATCAGCACTGTTACTCTGTTAGTGACTGATAACCAATGTATGTATTTGTAAATTGTGTTTCAGCCCGAGGATGGACACCGCCATAGGCGCGGCGAAGTGGGTGCTGGAGAAGGCGCTGGCCCCTGTCACGGATGGCTTGCTGGAGGCCTGGGCAGCTAGTGCCAATCTCGATCGCAACATCGACGACCTCAAGATGGAGTTGCTGTATGCGCATGGGATGCTCGAGAACGCGCAGGGCAGGGGCATCCGTGGCCTTGCGCTCAAGGAGCTCCTGCGCAAGCTGGAGCAGCTGGCATTCGGAGCAGATGATGTGCTGGATGAGCTGGAGTACTTCCGCATCCAAGACGTCCTTAAAGGAACCTACCATGCCGCCAACGTGAATGACATGGGTTCCACCCAGGCCATCCGCATCAATGTTGAACACACGGCAAGGCACGTCACCAGCAAACTCGTGGGTGCTGCTAGCCATGGTGATGACCAAGAAAGTGACCCTGGTGATCACCAAGAAAATGATGGCAATCAAGGATGCCTCTCTGGCGTACGCTTGTGTGGCAGGCGGGGCATCAGCTCCTCTCCACCGACGCCTGCCAACAAGGGGGGTGTCAAGAAGGTTGATAGCAGATGCATGCCCAAGGTCATCTCAAGTGCTCGCAACGCTGCCCACACATTCGGTAAACACTTTCCATGCTACTCTCCCATATCTGTCCACGATGATAATCCTCAAGCCCCTGTGATTGTTGAAAGAAAAAATGATGATCCTCAACCTATCATGTCCGAGCATGCAAGCCAAAGAGACTGTGATATAGAAACAATAGAATTGCCGTTCAATAGGGTGCAAATGTCTAAAACAATGGAGGATATGGTAAAGCAGCTGAAGGAAGTATGTGCTAAGGTCTCCATAATTCTCAATCTAGACTTTTTGGGCTCCATCCATACCCGTACCAAAGAAATTGATATAAATAACAGATCCAAAACCACATCTGAGATTATAGAACCTCAGTTTTACGGGAGGGGTGACCAAAAGAGGAAAATTGTAGATGTCATTAATAGTCACGAGTATTCTTCCAGTCAACTTAACGTGCTTCCAATTTTTGGAACGGGGGGTATTGGGAAAACAACTTTTACGCAACACATATGCCAAGAAGTGAAAAGCTCTTTCCAGGCTTCAATTTGGATATGTGTCTCTCTCGATTTCAGTGCAGATAGGTTGGCACAAGAGATAGTTCAGAAAATCGATAGAGTTGATGGTGACAAGGATAACGCTAGTGCCGAAGAACTTATCCAACAAAGATTAAAAGCTAAGAGGTTTTTACTCGTCTTGGATGATGTGTGGACATATCGAGAGGATGAGTGGAATAAACTAATAGCACATTTCAAAAAGGTTGAATCCAAGGGTAATTTCATTATAGTCACAACTCGAATACCAAAGGTAGCAGAAATGGTTAGGACAACCAATCATCAAATAGAACTGGAAAGACTGGGTGATACAGATACCATGCGTTTCTTCGAAGCATGTGTATTTGGTAATGAGCTAGAACCATGGGGAGAACATCCTGCATTACTTAAAACTGGTCACGAAGTAGTGCACCGTTTGAAAGGTTCCCCTCTTGCAACCAAAACTGTAGGTAGATTACTACGAAACCAACTTACTTTGGACCATTGGAAAAGAGTTCTAGAAAGCAAAGAATGGGAACTAGAAACCAGTGAGAGTGACATCATGCCAGCCCTCAAACTTAGCTATGATTTTCTCCCTTTCCATTTAAAACAGTTGTTTGTATATTGTGCTTTGTTTCCCGAAGATTACGAATTTGATAGCAAGGAGTTAGTTCAGCTGTGGATAGGACTAGGTATTTTGCATCCATGTGACCAGAATAGAAGGACTGAAGATGTTGGACTAAACCATTTACATGAGTTGGTCAATTACGGATTTTTCAAAAAAGACAAAAAAGAAGATGGTCGTTATTGTTATGTTATTCATGATCTATTGCATGAATTGGCCACCAAGGTATCGTCAGATGAATGTGTTAGCATATGTAGTTCTAATGTCAGGTCCATACACATCTCCCCATCTGTACGTCACTTATCCATAATTGTAGATGATAAACATGTTGATGATAGAATCACTTTTGGCGACTATAAAGATGATTTGAGTGCATTAGGTAAAAGATTAAAAGTTGAAAACCTACGTACCCTGATGTTGTTTGGGCGATACCATGGTAGCTTTGCCAAGACCTTTGGTCATCTGTTTAAAAAAGCTAAAGCCCTTCGTACTATTTTTCTATCTGGAGCATCATACTCTGTGGAGGACATTTTGCACATTTTTTCAGAAACCATCCATCTTCGTTACCTAAGGATCGAGCCATTAGGTAACGCAGGCAACATCAACTTGCCTAATATGCTATACCGATTTTATCATCTAGAGATAATAAATCTTGAAAAATGGAAAGACCTTGTTTCAATTGGACATATCACCAACCTTGTAAAGCTGCGTCATTTTGTAGTGCCAAAAGGAGATCCCGATGGTCATTCTGACATATCTGAGGTGGGAAAACTTAAATTGCTTTCAGAATTAAGAAGGTTTGAGGTTGGAAAAGAAAATACTGGCTTCGAACTAAGTCAGCTAGAGCAATTAACAGAGCTTGGAGGGTCACTTGGTATTTATAATCTTGAAAAGGTGCAAGAAAAGGGGGCACGGGGAAAGGAAATAATTATAAGACCAATACATAGGAACCACCTGCGTGAACTAACATTAGAGTGGGATATGGAAAGATCTAATAGGGAACCAACAAGAGAAGAAAATGTTCTTGAAAACCTTGTACCACATACTGACCTTCGAGATCTGTGCATTAGAGGTCACGGAGGTACTAGTTGCCCAACATGGCTAGGTGAGAACCTCTTGGTCAGAAATTTGGAATCTCTTCACTTGGCTGACGTATCTTGGAAAACCTTTCCACCACTAGGAGAGTTCTGGTCGGTTCATGAGCCCCACGGTCAGTGCAAGGGTTGCATCGCAAGCCCAAGCTTTCAAAAAAATTGTCTAAAAAAACAAGGCTTTCAAAATTTGAAAAAGCTAGTGTTTATTAAGATACCAGAACTAACAAACTGGGCTGCAAATCAAACTTGTGGTTTCTTCTTCCATCTGAAAGTGCTCATTATTGAAGACTGCCCTGAACTTATAGAGTTGCCGTTTTCATGTTCTATTTGCTCTCAACCAGAGCAAGAAGTAGCAAACGTGACTTGGTTCTCTAGACTACGGGAGTTCAAGATTGTAAGATGCCCAAATCTGAGGACAATGCCTCCTATCCCTTGGACCAGTAGCCTATTCTCCATTGAGATAGCAGAAACAGGCTCAACTTTTGAGAAGCTCACTTACTCAAAAGGAAGGTACGAAAAACCGGGATTAAGTTTGGAAATTTGGGCAGCGGGTGGTGCAGATAGCTTGTTTTGGAAAGCGTTGGCTTTCTGTAATTTGAGTGCACTACAAAGATTGTATCTATCCAATTGCCCTCCTTTGCCATTGAATATCATCCAAATGCTAACATGTCTGCAGTGCCTCACTATAAGTGGCTGTTCGAGTATTGTTTTGTCGCCAATCGGAGGCGAGAGCCATGTCAGATACGAGTTTCCATTGGAAGAACTCTGCATTTTTGATAGTGGTGCTAGTGGGAAAGAATTGAGTCAACTGCTCTCTCACTTCCCGAGGCTCACCACGCTGGAAATAGCTCATTGCGAAACGATAACAGAAGTTGGTGTGTCGGAGCAGCAGAGTGGATCACAGCAGCAGCAGCAGAGAAAAGAAGAGGAGGAAATAGTGGCGACGGCAGAAGGAGGACTGCTGCTCTTGCCTACCCAACTACAGAAGTTGAGCGTCCAAAATTGCAGTCAGCTGAGGATAGTCCCTAATTCTGGGGGCGACAACAACCAAGCAGCAGGAGGTCTCCAGCGTCTATGCTCCCTCCGCAAAGTGAGATTCGAGAAGTGCCCCAATTTGCTTTCCTCCTATTCGGGCTCCTCCTCGTCTTGTTTCCCTTTCCCGACCTCCCTGGAAAAACTCGACCTATGCAAGATTGAAGAAGTCAATATGGCAATCACAAACCTATCCAACCTCGAAGAACTCAAGCTGACCAACATGGATGCCCTCACAAATCTAAGCATCAGCCCTTCCTCAAAACTGCATACCCTAAACATACGAAGCTCCGCAGGAGTTCTGTCCGCCTCCATATGCAGCCTCCTCTCTACCTCCCTCACCACATTGAACTTTTTTGGTAGCGAAGAGGTGGAGCCCATCCTAGGAGAGGCCCTCCTGCTTCTCACCTCCCTCCAAGAGCTCGTATTTGTTTACTGCGACAAATTGCAGTTCCTCCCTGCAGGTCTACATAAACTTGCCAGCATCAAGTACTTAGGTATCGCTGGATGCCCATCCCTCCAGTCGCTACCCAAGGACGGCCTCCCGAGTTCTTTGCAGCAATTAGAGATCACCCGCTGTTCCATGAAATCATTCCCCAAGGACAGCCTCCCGAGTTCTCTGCAGCAATTACATATCTCCCGTTGTTCTGAGCTCGAATTGCTTCCCACTTTTTCGGACAGCCTCCCGACTTCTCTGCAAAAATTAGAGATCTGGGATTGTCCTGCCATCAAACCGGTGCCCAAGGACGCCCTCCCGAGTTCTCTGCAGGAATTAGTGATCAAGATGTGTCCTGAAATCAAATCGCTACCGGAGGACGGCCTCCCCAAATCCCTGCGAGTACTAGATGTCAGTTACGGCAACAGCGAGGAGCTTAAAAGGCAGTGCCGCAGGTTAATAGGGGAAATTCCAATAATCATAGCCTGACAAATGCTTCCAAGGTAACAAACACATCTTTATCCTCTTCTCATTCTCAGTTCCTATTCACCAGTTTCTCTTCTCATTCAATTATTATTTTTTGGTTTGTAGGGATTACTATCGTTTCATCTGAACTGAATAACCCACTTGTTTTAATCTTCTGTACAGGGCTTTTCTTTCTCTTCTTGATTGGTACATCATCAGTCGTTCTTCTCAGGCTCATCAGTTTTTACTTTTTACCAGTGCAAGCACCAAGACTTTAGTCTGTATCATCCATCATGTGGGTAATCATCCCATAACTCCAATATTCTTTAACTGTATATTGTCCCTAACTAACGTTGCTTTTTCCTGATCCCAGACATGTCAAACCATTTCTTTGCATTGCTTTATCTCATTACTGCATAGTCTTAATAGCCTTCTGTTTCCATCTCTATGCAGGATTTTATCCTCTTTCGCGGTGTAGCAAGTTTCAGGGACATTTCCAGTAAATCAAACACTAGCGGAGCTATGTTTCACTCAGCAGGGGCTGCTGTTATAGTACACGGCCATGCCCACACACACACACACACACAATCAACCTTGTATAGCTCCGCCACTGAAGTCAAATATGACCATTTCATGGTAAACAAAACACTTCTTTGTTCTCCAGTACTCATTCCCAGTATCCTACACATGAATTCCACGTAACGAGTTTTCTGAAGAACCCACTTGTTTTAATACTCTATGCAGGGCTCTATCTTGGAGTTGCACGGTTTTGAGCCCTTAAGGGACTCACTCTGTCCATCCATGCACACTTCTCACATGAGGGTCTTGTGGTATCCTCTGATGTACATAAATCTGGTCAGTGTGTACATTTGATCTTCATAACATTTTTTGGGGGTCTGGTTTGCCTCATTACTAAGTAACGAGTTTTCTAAATAAATCACTTGTTTTAATACTCTATGCAGGGATCTACCTCGGAGTTGCGTAGTTTCGTGCCCTTCAAGGACTAGCTCGATCCATCCATGCATAGTTCTCACATGAGGATCTTGTGGGATCCCCTGCCTGTACATGAATCTGGTCAGCATATGCAGTATTACAGTTGATCTTCAGACCTTTTTTTTTGGGTCTAATTTCCCACATACTGCATAATCTGAACAATGTTCTGTTTCCGTTTATTGTGCAGGACTCTATCCTGGAATTATACATTTCTGTACACTTTGTAGTATTCACTCCAGCACTTGTAGGATTCCTACAAGTGTTACAGATCTGGTAAGTACGTACATGTAAAATGAAACTTTAGGACTGCTCCACCATATAGTATAGATACCTTGATGGTTTCAGAAAATAAAAATTATCGTTTCCTAGTTGTGATAAGTAAACTTTCTAAGATTAAATGTCATACCAATCTGAAAAAGTTGCTGCATGCATTAATCTTGTCTTTACTTAAGCAATTGAAACATTGTATATTTCTCGAAACCAAAATACGGGTAAGCCTGTGAATTCTCTTAATTCAAGGCAGTGTATCCTAGAACTTTATAAGATCGACACACGCTGAGCTCTATTTTTCTATCTTCATACTAAGGTCTGACTTTCTTTTGAACCAGATTTAGGAGCTCTGAAAATTTCACTACAAGGAAATGGATCATAATTCACAACAGCAACATGAAGCAACATAATTCACAACAGCAACTGCAACATCATGTGAAATTTTGAAGTTGTGCTGAATCTTGTAAAAACATCTGGAGTTTTCTCAATATAGGAAGGGTTACGGGAACCACCAGCTGCTGGTAAGTACCTACTTCTGCACACAGAAAAACAAGGTCCATGTGCTGTCCATGGAATATTTGTGCAATTTTGATCAGCCAACACTAAATTAGGATGCCACTTTTCCAGATGATTTACACGCTGCAAAGCTGTTTACATGCAAACTAACACTTACTAATGGGTGATGCATTGTAAGTGCCTTACTCTGGTTGATCTGTTCCATAATTCAATTAGAAATGTACAATCAGAAGCTAATGTTATGATGTTACCATGGTCTTTTTAGATCAATCTCGGTAAAAGGTGTGGTCCTGCTGGTTCAGGCAGACCTGGTTCTCCTGGTAAGCAAATTGTCAAGACATGATTAAGTTCTCCTGGTTCTCCTGAAGATCTCGACCTGTATCTTCCATTCTGTCCATAATCTGGTCAGTACACGCATAATCATACTGTACTTCAATAGTTTTATGCATTGTTCAGAAATTTCAATCTACAGTATGTTCATCGACACCCTGATGATTCCTTGCTTGTAGCTATCCCCAGTTAATAACCTTGCTTTTTCTGATCCCACACACAGAAAAAACACTTATTAAGTTTTATTTTGCCTCATTGCTGCTTAAACTGAACAGTTCTCTGTTTCCATTCACTGTGCAGGACTCTTATCTTGGAGTTGTACATTTTTCCACCCTTGTAACACTCAGTCCATCCATGCATGATGCATAGTTCTCACATGACGGTCTTGTGTTATCTTCTTCATGCACATACATTTGGTAAATATATACATTTGATCTTTGTGGTTAAGCTCTTACGCAGTTTGTTCAGATATTCAGTAAGAAATCCAATTAGCCTCATGACATATCAGATATTCAGATATAGGCACTGAAACGAATTTAAAATTCAGTTTTGTTTTTTTCTTTCTCAGAAAATACTTTCCTAAAGCATTAATTCAAGATTTCTTCTCCACACCAATTATCTTCTCACAAGTTGACAAATAAGTTAATGGCATTTCAGTTTTTCTTTTTTTGTTCCTGGAAGAAATTTATGGTGTACTCACTATTCTATATTCTGTGCAGGTGTTCTTATCTTCGCTTTGCTATGCATCAAAATACTTCACTTAAATCTTCGTGGTCATCCGTGAACACATGGTGGTGCACTTGCTAGTTCAAGACTAAATGTGCTCTCGCAGATGGTTTTCAAGTTCACTATGCTTCCACAACCTTTTCATAACTTTACATTTTCAGGTTTGCATTTCATTGTTACAAGATGTTCTCCAAGCCGATCATCCTTTTATCTTATGTTGCTAGCCTCATCGGTACTTGGCATTGCATTTCCTACATTGGGATCTAGCATACTCCGCCGGTACATCCGAACCCCTTGTGGAGTTTCTCACTAAAAAAAAGTGAGTTGTGAGAGGTAAGAAACCAAGGTTGATAGAACAGTTGAATCAACCATGAGAGAAAAAAACAATAAAAAATAAAAGGCCAAAGGTAAAATTACCCCAAAAAATAGAAGAAAAAAAGAGAGAAACTTTCATTAAGCCACTTCAGTTTTCCAGTGAGTCCACCATATCTACCTATCATAGCACCTCCTCATTTGCTATTCCAAGTAGTGGATTCTTTTGCCATGCACATTCATATTTTGCTTTGCACATCTTTTAAGGAGGCATATTAGTCATCATTATTAGCACTTGTTGAAACTTGCCAACCATTTTTGCTTTTATTTTCATATATTAGAGCTTTTGTTGGCACCTTTCAAGCTTTTGTAGGGCAGAGAAAAGGAATGAAAAAAGAAAAAAGAAAAAAAGAAAAAAGAAAAAAAGAAAAAGGGAAAAAGAAAAAGGAAAAAGGAAAAAGGAAAGAAAAAAGAGATAAAAAAGAAAGAAGTAAAGAAGAATAAGATAGGAGTCATGTTTCCTCTCTATCAAGCTCTTAGTCTTAATTTATAGCGAGATGAGCCTTATTGCTTAGCCTTATACTTTCTCACTTTTCTTACCACCCATTTATTCATCATATAGAGCTTAGCACTCATAGCTAATTCTGTTCATCGTCATGTAGTGGGATGGTTTATTTGCATATGCTTTGCTAGGACTTCATGGTACATATCACTTCATATCCATTGTGCATACCTTGGCAAATCCCTACTTCCCATGCAACATCGAAACCGAGGACATCACACATGCCTTGGGGTCACTCTGCGTTACATGGGCCTATCTTTTCCTTGTCGAGTCACTCCCATCCTTTCACATCCTTTTCTAATGATCGGAAATACGAGGCTTCTTGGTTCATGGGACTGCTTACTTGACTATGTGATCCGTGCTTCCCAAGACATGAATTGGTTTGTACTACTGAAAACTCACTCTTGGTTTTGCAATTAAGATATGGACTTATCAATTAATTGCAATGTTGTTTGTGTTTGAGCAGGGAGCTCAAGATGGGTTGAATCTATGGAATGATCTTGCTCGAAAGACTTTGTATCATGGAGTATCCATTTTAGTATATGGTACTAGAGCTACAGTTTTGAAGGGACACTCAAGAATCAACTTCCTTAAGGTTAATCAAATGCTTATTTAAGTTTATCTTGATTTATACTGCTCTGTCTTAATCTATTTTAACGTATTTGGTGCAAAATTAACATTTTCCCTAATGAATAGGCATATTGCATGACTAAATTACTAACTAGGTGTTTGTGCAAATGCAGGTCCACATGTTGATCACTTGACCATTTCCCCCTGCCGCACGAGCTGTGAGGAGGGCAAGATGTCGAGGGCGATGGTGCTGCTGACGATGAAAACCTACTCTCTGAAAATCTCCTCCGCCTCCTCCAGCAGCCGTCCTCACTCCCCCGTGCCTCCCTCGTCTGCAAACGCCAGCGTCGCATCGTATCCAGCATCCGCTTTTTACGCCGCTTTCACACACACCGCCACTGCAGCACTCCCCTCCTCAGTTGCTTCGTCAGCGACCTGCGAGGCTTCTCCTACGCACGTACCATGGAGGCCCCAGCTCGTGTCACCGCCGGGTGCGGTCATGGGTCCTGGATCCACGACACTGTTCACTTGGTTGGTTCCGGGGGACAACCAAAAGGTTCCCGGGAATTGCCCAGGAGATTCACTTAATGAACCGCTTTCAGCAGAACCACTGAAATTTTACGCTGTCGTGTGACAACGCGCCCTGAATCGCTTGCTAGTAGCCTGAGTTATGATTTCGTGGAGTGCCTGAAGCTTGAAGTTTTCCTTGTGTTTATGTAATTATTATGATCTGGAAAACAAATTCCTTGCGGTGTCTGGTTTAGTTTAGTTTATGTCACAAGTTCTGCTTCTGCAGCAAAATTGGCAAATTCTTTGTATAATAATTGAACCAAATTCTATGTGTTGTTTGCAGTCTAATTTCTTCAGTTTGGCCAAAGGAATTATGATTTTTTATTTTTAGTAACATAGTATGACTGAAGCTTTCATCACGAAGATATAAGCTTAGTGTTGTTTTGATATCATGCAGTGTAAAAGAGATGGAATATATTTTGTACCGAAGGAGGTATTAATTAATAAGATCCTACGGGATGGAATTAACTAAAGTCAATTTGTTTGTGATTACCTAAATCACGCATTCCTAAAAAAATATATGCCTATGAGCTAGAAACCAGATGTTTCTGCTTTTCTACTCCATGAGTCCATATGTCCATGATAATCCCTGAATATACCAAATGATTTGGTGAGGTAGAAGGTTCAGCTTTTGCCTCTATGGGAGGCATTTGAATCATTAGTCTCTTGGCCCTCTACTGCGAGAAGAAATTGAGAACGTGATAACAGAGAAACTGAAAGTATGCTATAACACCACAAAGTCTCTTAGCCATTGCTGTTTCCCAAACAATGCTGAGATGATTCAACTTTGGTGTTTTTGGTAGAATTTCCTGAAGTGAAGCTATTTTTTACTGTTTGAATCATAAAAAGTTGTGAGGTTTCATAACCTGAAGCCAAGTAGATAGTACTTACAGTTCATAGTAGCAGCCGCGCAGCTACATGACACAGATAACTTGAGTTCATATCATTGACTGATTGATAGATGTTCCGGCATGGAAGCATAGACCAAAATAAAATAATGAACCGATCGCTTGAACCGAACAAGACAACAAGCTTTGCAGTTTTGCACCACCACAATCAAACTCATCAGTGAGATGGAAAGATTTTCCCAAGGCTCCAATCTCTGTAAACTGCAGGTTAGAAAATAATGTAGCATGAGATTACCATCATACCCTCCAAGTTGGAAGTCCCTCTTGTGCTTATCAAGGGAAGTAGTACTCACCCATCTTTATGATGTGGAATCATGAATGGTGATGGAATTATTTTACTAGAGCTAGTCTTGGATATATTGAGACAACTCATTTCTTGAAGTAATTGTGAGATTAAAATGAAGTAACCAGTAAGCAGTTAAATTCAGCAAGGAACTAGGGAAACAAAGGAAGCACCAAATGAACCTATTTTCATGCCTTCCTCTAGTTTGGTCAACTGTTCTGTATCCTCTTCATCATTTACAGGAGCTGATTGCCGCGTCCAGTCATGAGTACAAATGAGTGCTTGGACCATGAAGAGTGTAAACGAGCATATGAAATTTGGTGGTGTTTGCTTCAGTCTCCTCGGCAAGATATTTCTCAAGCTCAGATTTGGTAGGGCCAATCACACAGTTGTTCATTCTCATCCTCTTGGCAATTAGGGACCTCATCAAGCTCGTGCCTTGCACCACATTGGATTCCATTTCCTTCTTCTCACTTGAAGCATACATCTTAAACAAATCATTAAGTGTTTCACTAATCTTTTTCCAAATTTCTCATATGTGGCTGCAGTTTTCAATATTAGGTATGTGGAGTTCCATTTTGTGCATATATCAAATGGTAAGAAGGCTTTGCTCTCCTCCTTTTCCAAGTCAGCACACCTTTTAAATCAAGTGAATTCTTGATGGAGAATTTCTGATAAAACGGACAGCAGCACGGGCTCACTGCACTGAGATGTCTAACTCTCTTAGGCAATCTGAAACTATCAAGTTTATGACATGGGCTGCACATCTCATGTGAATACATTGCCCTTCTGCTTGCTGGTTGTAGCATTGTTCATGACTCTCCTCATGTGACTTATAGCGCCATCATTTGCTGATACATTGTCAATAGTTATTGATAACACTTTCTCTAAGCCCCAATCCACCAAACACCTGTTGAACCCTTACGACCACTCACCAAGAACCCAATAATCTGCTTATGTAGCTTCCAGTCAGTGTCAAGGAAATGAGCCGTAACACAAATATAGCTCTGCTGTTGCATACATGTCCAGGTATTGGTTGATAGGCTAACCCTAGCACAAGATTCCATGAAAAACTTTCTCAGTTCCTCTTTCTCACGGTAGTAAATGCGGACACAATCTCTGATAGTGGTTCTCCCACAGTAAAGCGAGGACATGCCTCTGAAATTAACTTTCTAAATCAACGAGTGCACAATTACTGCTGTCCTCCTGATCTGTTGTAGCTTGAAGAGTTGGCTGCTTGTTATCATTGATCTTATTGGGGTTGCTCCTGTAGTCTGTAGATGGTCAAATGCTTCAGCAAGGATGATATAGCAAGTTTTTATTCGGATAAAAGCTCTTGTTTGCAATAGTTGCACTTACCCTGCTTTTGAACACAAGGATGTTTGTAAAAGATTCCGAAACATCTTACCTTGGCGCCATTTCCTTCCTTTTCTTGGACTCCTTCGGTGCTTTATCCGTCTGGGACTCCTTTTTCTTCTTCTCAGCTTCGCATTCGACCTCCTCCTCAACATTCTCACAGCTCATTGTCAACGACCGCTCAGAATTTTGTACGATATTGCCAACGTTTTCTTCCAGATCAGGTGTCTACATACAACAAACAAGACAACAAATGAGCCAACAAAACTAGAGCTGTACACTCTCGCCTTGGAAGACCAAATGTACGTGTTCAGTTATAGCCAGTCATCGAACACTTAAATTCTACTAGTAACCTACTTGATTTGACAATGCTTAGAGCTAGAAGAACAGCTTAGTGCGCAGCATAAACCTACTAGTAACCTACTTCATGGTTATCTGAACTTGAGCTTAGTGCGCCGCATAGTCAAATGATTTGTGTACATTGATGATTTCCGATTGTATCCATTCGCAAGAACCATCTAATCAGGGGAAGTTAAGTGATGGGAGAGCTCTCTGAATATCCAATCAGGTGGAATTTCAGTTTGCTACAGAAATACTAGAAACTAGGGGTCAGGGGACTTACTTTGCACGAATCTAGGCTCGTTGCCATGGTGGTGGTGGTGGTGTCCTCCTCTCCGGCGAGCAGCATCACGGGGCAGGCCGGTGCAGCGCGGTGGCGATGCGACCCCGGCGTCGCGGCGCAGGCCGGCGCAGCGGGGTGGCGCCCTCCTCTGTCTTCCCCAGCGTCACGGAGCAGGCCGGCGAATCGGGGTCGCCGGGAAAACCGAAGAAGGGGGAGGGCGGGGGCGGCCGTGCGGGAGCGGGAGAGGCAGCCGCCGCGCCGCCACTGCCGATTGAGGGTATGTGTCGTGTGGGAGCGCAGCGCCGCGAGGGGTGAGGGGAAATCAGTGTTGTGAATACCCGAAGACTGAACCTGAAAACCGAATGCCTTGTCTCTGACGCCCTGTCTGTCAGTGGTTCGAACCAAGAACCAACGACGGCAAACCTTACCTAATTAATGTAAGAGCTCTGAATCTCTGATGAACTCATTCTGAACTCAAGCAATCAATTTAAAACAAAAGAGGGTTCAGCGCAAGCAAAACAATATAGTACTGTACTACTCCCTCTGAATGATTAGAGACCAAAACACGAACAGTTAGTTTATAAAAATGCTCAAGAAACTTCGAAATCTTCCTTGCATAATCCCAATCTACAGCTTCAGGAACTACTGGTGCTTTCTCACTATTTAACTCAATTGCAAAGTAAGGGTCATCATCGCCATACCTATCAAACACCTTCTCATAGGTGGCTGCAGATTCAACATTGGGAGGAGACCCTCCAGAGATACAAGCTTACCTTCAAGAAGCCGCTGAGTGACAAGCAAATCGAAGCCCTCTCTGCCCTGGCCAAGTCGGCCTCTGTGAGGAACACCCGGAATGGGCGGCGTGCCTGATGTGGTTCTGTTTCTCTTTGCTGCTGCTATATCTGTCGATTAATTTTCTTATGATTAGCTCAAATATCTTAGTATGGAACGTAAGAGGGCTTAACAACCCTGCTCGCCGTGGAGTTGTAAAAAATGTTGTGTTGTTGCATAGTCCGGCGATTGTTTGCCTGCAAGAGTCGAAGCTAGCAGATGTTGACAGTTTGATCATTAGCCAAGTTTGTGGTCCGAGATACACCGAGTTCCTGTCTGAACCTGCTTTGGAAACTAGAGGTGGTATAATTGTTGCTTTGGATCCAGATGTGGTAGATGCGAACCTCCTTGCTCAGCATAAATCTTTTTTTGTCGTGGATTGTTGTTGGAGGCTGTCAGCTACTAAGTTCAGATTAGTCACGGTCTACGGACCTCAGTCTGATGCAGATAAACTGAGTTTCCTTGATGATTTGAGACCATTATGTCATTCCAGCCTACCTTGTATATTCAGTGGTGACTTCAACCTTATTGCTGATGCCTCAGAAAAGAACAACCGGAATTTAAATCGAAGATTGATGGCAGCTTTCAGAAGATTCATCAATGAACTTGAGCTTAGAGACATGTACCTCCATGGCAGAAAATATACTTGGACCAACGAACAACAAATTGCTACCAAAGTGAAGCTGGACAGGGTGCTCTATAATGATCCTTGGATGACAGCACACCCTTGCTGTTTACTTGCTGCCCTTGCCACGGATCTCTCTGATCATTGTCCGTTACTACTCGCCACTGATGTTTCCTTCCAGCCTCCTAGGCATTTCAGATTTGATAATTATTGGGTTAAGTTTGAAGGGTTCAATCAGTTGGTGATGGACTGTTGGGCGCAACCAACCAATTGCTCGGATCCATATCTATGGCTGCATTGCAAGCTCACGAGAATGGCCAGAGCCTTAAGAAAGTGGAGTGCTGCTCACATGGGCGATCTCAAGCTTCGTGCAGCGATCTCCAGTGAGCTTATTGGTCGGCTGGACGCTGCCCTAGATGAAAGGGATCTGTCTGACAGTCTGAGGGTGAGAGACATTTAAGGACAGCCTTGAAGATGAATTTGCTTGGTATAGCTGCAGTTCAGCGTGCTCACAGCAGACGACGCTCTAGAATCGACTGGTCGAGAGATGGAGATGCCAACACTTCCTTCTTCCAAGCCAAAGCTTCGGCTAGACGCCAAAAAAAAATTTGTGCTCAATTTATTGCACAAAGGAGTAGTAGTGACAGCTCAAGAAGATAAATTGCAGGCTGTTTGGGAGCATTTCTCCTCGGTTATGGCCTATGGGTTCCAAAGCTCAAAGAGGCTGCTGCATAAACTTTGCTGGCATATCCCCAATTGATCTAAGCAGTATTGACGGGCCCTTCTCTGGAGATGAAGTCAGAGCTGCAGTTATGGACTTGAACCCCAGAAAAGCACCCGGCCCGATGGTTACACCGCATTATTTTTTCAGAAGTGCTGGGATGTCATAAAGAATGATTTAATGCTTGCGATCAAAGCGTTCAAGGGGATGAACAATGCAAACCTTGCCAGCCTGAATAATGCCACTTTGATTCTAATCAGGAAAAGGGCCGAGGCAGCTGAAGCCAAGGATTATAGGCCTATAAGTCTGCTCACCTTCTCCGCAAAGCTAATCACGAAAAATTCTTGCACGTAGACTCCAAGCAAGGTTGAAGGTACTGGTGTTGCCTTCACAAAGTGCTTTCATCAAAGGAAGAGCGATTCACGACAACTTTATGTTTGTCAAAGGCATGGTCAGATCCCTCTACCTGAAGAAAATCCCTTCCATTATGCTCAAGCTGGACATCGATAAGGCATTTGATAGCGTCTCTTGGGAGTTCTTGTTGGAGGTCCTTGCTGCCAAGGGGTTTAGCCAAACCTGGAGGAACTGGATCGCTTTCATGCTTGCCTCGTCTTCAACCAGAGTCCTAGTCAATGGGGAGTTAACTGACATAATTAAGCACCATATGGGCCTAAGGCAGGGCGATCCACTGTCCCCACTTCTGTTTGTGCTAGTTTTATGGATATTCTGGATGCTTTGTTGAGGGCTGCCGTCACTACCCAAGTATTGCCCCCCTTTGGAAGAAACCTACCAACATTACGAGCCTCCCTTTATGCTGAAGATGTGATGATTTTTGTCAAGCCCAACACACAGGAAATCACAATGGTAAAGAAGATTTTGGAAGTGTTTGGTAATGCAACCGACCTATGGACTAACTTCAGCAAAAGCAAATTTTGCCACATCCGGTGTGATAACATTGACATCCAAGAGCTAGCCATGATCCTGCAAATGCCCAATCAAGGAGTTCCCTGTCACATACCTTGGGATGCCTCTAAGCTATGCAAGACTCCAGAAAATTCACTATCAACCTATCTTCGACAAGCTCAAACGAAACACCTAGGGCTGGATCAAATTAATGCTTCCCACTGCTGGTAGACTGGCTCTCATCACCTCTGTTTTATATGTTCTTCCTATATTTCAGATATTGGCAATTGAGCCCCCTAGATGGGTGGTCAAAAAGTTTGACAAGGGTTGCAGAGGATTCCTCTGGGCTAATAAAGATGAGGCTACTGGTGGCAAATGTTTAGTCAATTGGAAACAGGTTTGCTTGCCCAAGAAGCTTGGAGGGAAAGTGGAAAGTGGATAGCACGATCAAAGCAATATCCGTCAGGTGTGCTCTTGCTGATGGAAAGTGGATGAGGCACTTCAAGGGAAACTTAACTCAAGAGGCCATCGCGCAATTCATGAACCTTTGGAATGAGTTGCGGCCGATCCAGCTCACTCAGGCTCAAGATGATTCACTAACCTGGAGATGGACAAACGATGGTCAGTTTTCCTCCAGCTCGGCGTACGCTGCCACTCTTACTGCCAACATTAGGCCACCTTATGCGAAACTGGCCTGGAGCTCGGATGCCCCTCCCAAATGTCAGTTCTTCGTCTGGCTGGCTGCTCAAGATCGATGTCTAACGGCGGATAACCTTGCTAAGCGAGGGTGGCCCCATAATCCGCTGTGTCTGCTATGTCTACAAGAGCCTGAAACTTCTGCCCACCTGCTTACTTCTTGCTCTTTTGCGAAGGAAGTTTGGCACCTGACACTCTGCAAGCTGAACATGAGCCCGGCTATGGCGGCAGTTCATGACGATTCCCTAGTTAGCTGGTGGCAGCGAACAAATTCTTCCATGGGAAAGGAAAGAGTGAAATCTTGGAGATCAATTTTGGCCCTGGTTTGGTGGAACCTCTGGAAAGGAAGAAATGATAGAACATTTAGAAATATTTCTTGTCACCTCACACAACTGTTTCAGAAGATTCAGGTCGAAGCAAAGGACTGGGTTGACGCTGGGCGTAAGCGTGCAATGGCTCTTTTAGAGCGCCCCCTAGAACCAGACTTATGTATCTCTAACCCCAATCCTCCTTCTCTAATCTTGTTTTTGTAATTGTTTATTTCTTCTATATGCAATGAAAAGCAGTGGCCCTGCCTTTTTGTCAAAAAAAAAACATTAGGTATGTGGAGTTCCATGTTCCATCTGGTGCATACATCAAGTGATAAGAATGCTTTGCTGTCCACCTTCTCCAAGACATCACACTACTTAAATTGGGTAATTCTAGATGGAGAGTTTCTGATAAACCGGACAGCAGCACGGACTCGTTGCACTGGGATATCCAACTCTCTTAGGCAATCCAAAACTATCAACTTTATGTCATGGGCTGCACATCTCAAGTGAACATATTGCCCTTTTGCTATGCTAGATTTAGCATCATTCATGGCCCTCCTCATGTAACTTACAGCGCCATCATCTGCTGATGCATCGTCGACAGTTATTGAGAACGCTTTCTCTAAACCCCAATCCACCAAAAACCTCTCGATGTCCTTCCCAATGTCTTCCCTCTTATGAGCACTCACCAAGAAGAACCCAATAATCCTCTTATGTAGTGTCCAATCGGTGCCAAGGAAATGAGCCGTAAAACACATATAGCTCTGCTGTTGCATTGATGTCCAGCTATCACAAGATTCTTTTAAAACCTTTTTCAGTTCCTCTTTCTCACGATAGTAAATGCGGACACAATCTCTGATAGTAGTTCTCCTAGATGGCACAGTAAAGTGAGGACATGCCTTTGACATTACCTTCTAAATCCTGATTTCTCAGAAAATGTAAATGGGAGCCTATCCATAATGATCATTCAGCAAAAGCATCTCTAATCTTCTCAGGAGCAATCCTCCCAGCAACAAGTGCACAATTACTGCTGTCCTCCTCATCTGTTGTAGCTTGAAGAGTTGGCTGTTTGTTGTCATTGATCTTATTGGGGTTGCTCCTGCAGATGGTCAAATGCTTCAGCAAGGATGATATACCATATCTTTTTATTCGCATAAAAGCTCCTGTTTGCAATAGTTGCACTTGCCCTGCTTCTGAACACCTCCCTCGAATAAGATCTTGGTAAAAGATTCTGAAACATCTTACCTTGACTCCCTTTCCTTGCTTTTGTTGGCCTGCTTCAGCGCTTTATCCTTCTGGGACTCCATTTCCTCCTTCTCAGCTTCGCCTTCGACCTCCCCTTCAACATTCTCACAGCTCATTGTCAACGGCCACTGAGAACTTTCTACGTTTATTGCCAACGTTTTCTTGCAGTTCAGGGCTTCAGTCATCTGCAAACAACAAACAAGGCAATAAAACTAGAGCTGTACACTGTACTTGGAAGACCAAATGTATGTGTTCAGTTATGTGTGCTAAGGTCTGGCCAGACATCTCGAAATAGGCTTTCGCCCCGCTTTATATAAAAAGCAACAACCGAAAAGTACACGGCCGAAAAACTTAAATTCCAGTAACCTACCTGCTTGATTTGACAATGCTTAGAACTAGAAGCTGCTCTGTGGTTGTCTGAACTTGAGCTTAGTGCGCAGCATGGACAAATGATTTGTGTTAATTGAGAATTTCCAAGTGTATCCATTAGCAAGAATCATCCAATCAGGTGGAATTTTTTGACGGGAATAGCAGGAGCTCTGCCTTTGCATTATAGAAGAGAAGACATATAGAAACGGATGGACCATCGTGTGGAGGTCGCATCCCACATTACAACGTGAAGATTAGGAGACAGAAAAAATTACAACCCTACATTGTGAAGCCCTCTAGTTGCCTCCCCAAAGCACTTGATGTCATCCTTGATGAGCCCAGCTAGAGCAAGAGCTGACAGCTCTTTATGTTCGAATACTCGCTGACTCCTCTCCTTCCAGAGGTTCCACATAGTGTAGGCTGCCACGGTCATATCCTCCCTGTTTTGCTCCCTCGACCCGCTGGCGGAGCACAGCCTCTCCCACCACTCACCCACGGTATGCGCCTCATCGGCCACAACGTACATTGCATTGTGAGAGTCCGGAACTGGAACCAAATCTCCTTGGCAAAAGAGCAGTGCAGAGCAAGGTGGTTTGCAGTTTCAGGTTCCTGATCACATAGCTTGCAGAGATCATTGTGAGGCCAGCCTCTTGCTTGCAAGCGGTCAGCAGTCCAGTTTCTGTTCTGGAGCAAGAGCCATAGGTAGAACCTCACTTTCCCCTCCATCTTGCTCGTCCACACCCTGGCCAACCGTGGCCTCTCAATCCTAGAGAAAAATTGAGCCTCATAGGCCGAACAGGCCGAATATAAACCATTGGCAGTGAGGTTCCAAACGATGGTGTCCTTCTCCATCGACAAAGTTGTCCCTTGAACCTTGTTCCAAAGCTGAACAAACTGGCGCAGCTCCTCAGCATTGCTTATCCGGTTAAGCCCCTGCATCCATTTAGCATTATGCATTCCTTGTTTGACCAAAACTTTTTTGAAGCGGGCCAGCTTGAACACCGCAGGTGCCAAAACCATTGGAGCTTCACCATTCAACCACCTGTCCCTCCAAAAACTTGCCAAAGATCCGTCTCCCAGAGAAATTGTGGTGCAACTGGAGAAGAGCTGCTTATCAACACCATCGCATGGCGTATCTGTCCCTTTCCATGGCCTATCTCTCTCCTCCCATTTGTACCATTCCCAGCGAAATCTCAGTGCTCGGCTGAAACATTCGATGTTTTTTATGCCCAATCCTCCATATTTCTTTGGAGAGCAAACTTGCTTCCAGTTTACCATACTTTTCCCGCCTATCGACGTGTTATCCGCCTCCCAGAGGAAATTCTTTCTAAGCTTGTCCACCTTTTTAATCAGCCACTTATCCGGCTGAAACGATGTCAAAAAGAATGTGGCAGTAGCTGTCACCACCGAATTGGTGTAGATCAACCTTCCCATTCTGTTGAGCAGCCGTCCCTTCCTTGGGGCCAACTTTCCCGCGATCTTATCAATCAGAGGCTGCATCTCAATTCTCTTTGGCTTACGCACACCCAAAGGCAGACCCAAGTACTGACATGGAAGGGTCCCTTGCTGTCCACCAAAAGCGGCCATTAAGGGCAGTAAGTCAAGGCCCGTGCAGGAGATGGGGTAGGCCACCGACTTCTGAATGTTTGTTTTTAAGCCCGAGGCATCAGCGAAAATCTTGAGAATGGCCTGAACCGCAACAAAGTCATTCAGCACAGGGTTGAGGAAGAGCGCGGCATCATCTGCGTAGAAGCTGGAGCGGAACCTCGCCATCTGCAATTTGAGCGGTGACAGGATGCCTCTTTCCGTGGCCAAGGAGAGTAAACGTTGAAGCGGCTCCATCGCGATGATAAACAGCAGCGGCGACAGAGAGTCTCCTTGCCGCAGCCCACATTGATGCGCAAACGGAGGTCCAGGTGTTCCGTTCAGCAAAACTCTCGAGGAAGAGGACGACATAATGAGAGAAATCATGTCTCTCCACCGCTGCCCAAAACCCATCGCCTCCAAAACCTCAAGCAAGAAACCCCAACAAATTGAATCAAATGCCTTGGCGATATCTACCTTGAGGAACATCAGCGGGGATCTTGCACTGTGAGCAGCTTTGACCACATTCCTTACATACAGGAAGTTATCCTGGATCGATCGTCCTCGGATGAAAGCGCTTTGGCTATGAGCAACAAGGTGGTTTATCTCAGGTGCCAACCGCGTAGCAAGCATCTTGCTGACCAGCTTTGGAATGCTATGCATGAGGCTAATAGGCCGGAAATCATTTGCATCTTGTGCTCCCTCTCTCTTCGGCAGAATCACGATATTGGCTGTGTTGATGATGTTCCAATTCTGTCCTCTTAGGCTGTGCACGCAATTAACAGCAGCCAATAAGTCCACTTTGATTGTTGCCCAGCATTCCTTGAAGAAGGCCCCGGTGAACCCATCAGGCCCAGGCGCCTTCACACCATGCGTGTCTTTGACCGCAGACAACAACTCCTGCTCAGAAAAGGCTCCCTCAAGGTGGCTTAAATCTCTTGACGGCAGTCCCAGGAAATCCCAATTTAGCCTGACCGAGCGGACGAAAGGAGTCCCCATAAGCCCAGGAACCTGTCAAAGATGATCTTGGCCTTGCCCTCGTGCTCTGAAACTGGACCGTCAGCGCCATTGAGCGTAGGGATGTAATTCTTCTGTCGCCTTCCGGAAGCTCTCAGATGGAAGAACCTCGTGCTTGCATCTCCCTCCCTAATTTCAGTTACTCTTGATTTTTGGCGCCATCTAGATCAGGTGGAATTTCAGTTTGCTACGGAAACAGAAACTACGAATCAGGGGACTCACTTTGGACGAGTCTAGGCTCGTTGCCATGGTAGCGGCGTTGTCCTCCTCTTGGGCGACCAGCATCACGGGGCAGGCCGGCGCAGCGCAGTGGTGTCCTGCACTCCATCGTCACGGGGCAGAGCGGCGCAGCGTGGTGCGGGGTTTCCTCCTCCGGCGTCGCGGTGTCACGGAGCAGGCCGGCGAGTTGGTGTCGCCGGGAGAACCGAAGAAGGAAGAAGGTGGGAGCGGTAGGGTAAATGGGTAATGGCCGATTCCAGGGGCGAGGGGGAAATCAGTGCTGGCCATCTGAAGACCGAATAATAGTTCAGAAAACCCGAAGACTGAACCTGAACCAACTGGTTAACAGGATATCTGACGAGGCGAGGCGTTTCGCTGGACTGACGGCGATGAGCAAATTTTTCTTCATTAATGAGGATCAGCATCTAGCTGTTTTCCGTCAAAAAAAAAAAGACTGAACCAGATGGCCGAATGTCTCCCATGGAATGTCAGAGACGCCATTGACCAAGGACGGAACCAACGACGGCAAGCCTTGCCTCTGTAGGAGCTCTGATCAAATTCTAAATATACTAAACCTAGCCAGGTTTAATTTATCAGGTTTTTTTTTTTACTTTTTCCAATCAGTAAAAGCCTGGCCAATGGGGACCTGCCACGTTATTTATTGGGGGATCTTGGAGGGTACATCTTCAGGTGGATCTAGCGATTTTGCATGAGATTGGTTCTTCTGGTCAACCGGGCGGCATGGGTGGTGGCTGTCTTCGATTTTGTTTCTGTCGCCGCTTAAATCTCTATTCCCGGTGTTTCTGGATGCCTCTTGATTCGATCTCTTTCTTTCCTGAAGACTCCCGTCATCACCGCTTCGCCGCCGTATGCTCCTATAAATTCTCCTCTTTCCCATCATGATGCCGGCAACCTACGCGCATCCTCTTCAACCTAACCGCCGGTCCATGACTCACCCCTCCAGGCGATGACTGTGTCTTTCTTCTTCTCGGCCGGCGGCGCGGCGAATGTGGTCATGCAAGCAGGACAGGAAGCACGGCGACCTGCGTCTGTGCGGAGGCGAAACTCAGGCCGCGGTGGCGCGCCGTCCCGTTGCCGTTTTCCATGTCCTCACCATCACCGTGTGCCGTGCGCCGTGCGCTGCCGATCTTGACTTCGATCTCACCTTACTCATCGACGCCTCCAACTCGCGATCTCCCAGGCGGCCGGAGCCCTGCAGGCCTGTGTCACCTCGCCACCATCTCGACCTTGTGTTCGCCTACACCGTCAGTGCCTTGCCCTCAAGCGCCACCAGAGCCCTTGGCCCCGCGTCTTGGTACGTGGCGAGGTGCAGCCTTGGCTAGGCTGTAGCCGAAGCCGGCAATGGCTACAATGGCATCGTCTTCTTAGGTGTGTGCTCTTATCTGCATGCCTCGAAATTAGCTTAGCTGCATCTTACAGGTCCTTGGAGAGTACCGTAGTGACGCCATGTCTGCATATATAGCTGCCAAACTGGGTGAACTGCCAAGCGTTGGAGCTTTTCCTTCTGCGTGTTATGGCACTGAGATTTGTACCGGGACTTGTGGCGTGAGAAGAGATGCTATAGAGAGAGAACTCAATCGTTGCTTGCTTCATCCAGGTATATTTGTCACATTATCTTAAAGCAGTTCTTACTTCTTACTTTCTTAGTGCAGTGCTTGCCTGATTTTTTTTCTTTTGCGGGAATGCTCGCCTCAAAAATGGGAACAGTAATGTCCCTTTCATGCTTCATAGTGATGTTATTAGTGACATTCCTTGCCTCATGCCACAATCAGAGGTGCAAGCAGGAACCGGAGGCTTTGGGAGCATGCTATCATGGTTATGAACATGTATGGATTAGCAACTGGGATACAATCACTGTAGTATGAAATGCCTGGTGAACTGAATCAAGAATGGCCTAATTGGACCTTGCCTTTTCTGTCACTGACAAGGACGATCTGCTGGGCGGCGTCAGGCCGTGTGGCACGCCGGTCAAGGAGTTCACCTTCGCCACCGCGCTCATAGCATTTGTCATGCTTGGTGTCGTCACCCCGTCTTCATAGCCGTTGTCTGTCCACCGTGTCGGCAGCGAGTACTCCCAACGTGAGGCGAATATCTCTCTATTTACTACTTCCTCATCCAAGGGAGTATCTATCTACCCCGATTTTATCATCGAACAAAAAAGAACTATCTATCCACCTCCGATTGGAATTTACAGTTGCTTTGCTAGCGAGAGTTGGGTTCTGGACTGGGGAATTCAGAAGGGGTTTCCCCATGTAGGAGCATCGATCAGTTGATGTCTTTTGAGTCTTTTGTATTTTGCATCTTTGAGGCAACTTAAACTTTTCATTTCTATTGTTGGTCTGAATAAAAATCTATATGTCTGAAGTTCTCCGTGTCTGGCTGAACTGATTGTGTTCGTTTGTTAATTTATGCAGTTCTGTTGATAGATATTTAAGCCATTTCTGTAGGTAGATATTTGGTTATGCAGAATTGCTGTATTTAAGCCGATATGTAGGGAGATACTTGGTTATGCAGAATTGTTGACCATAGAAAAGAGAGATTTAGATATTTTTTGTGTTAAGAAATTTGGAGGAAGCGTCCTATTTTTTCACCCTGTAAAAGGTAAGCATAGCTAATTGCAGGTCGTGCATGTTACT
>NC_041391.1:57810616-57824634 GCF_002162155.2 Triticum dicoccoides
CTACATTAAATTCAGGCCTTAATTTATCTGAAATGGATGCAAGAAAGCCCAATCCGGAAACAGGAAACTCTAACATCTTTAGTTTTTTCCCCAATCAGGACAGTCTGCTGTTGTCACCAATGAGAAGCTAGCTAATCCTTCTTTCCAAGGAATTTTTTTATTGTATACTCGAGCTAAATATGTTCAGTATAAAAAAAATCATCAGTAAGATTGCACCTGGCTAGAAGCCATTTCGAATAACAGTGTGGTCTTTCAAGTGCTCTAAACGAGCAAGGAATCAGATGTTAAAGTCTGTCTTTGGCTGAATGTGCATGCTTTGATTGAAGTATAACTTTTTCATTTTCACTTAATTCGCTCCATATGTTTGATTAAGAAACAATTCAGAGTTAGCATGCTGAAGGAATTTACTATTTGAATGAATAACCGCCTTTTTTTCAAGTCATGCTTGCATGATGTCCAGGTACTAATTGCCATCTGAATGGTTCAATTTTAGTGCAACTTGTACGTCCATGTTTCCTGCGGTCCGTGGCAACCTATGTACTGAAGTCCGTTTCTACAAAGGTACAAAGATTGTTCGACAAAAAACAAAGGTAGAATGGCATATTTATCCTAGAAACTAGGAGTTTTAAACCGTTTTGGGTAATATGAGGTTGTGCCACTATTTTTATATTGTATTAATCCAAGGGATTTCATACATCAAGCCCCAGATAGAAGGGGTCTAGGCTGGGCATTTTTGTTGTTGTTGATGGAATAGATCTTTGAGGCAAAAGCATGCGACGATTGACAATAAAGCAAAGAACTGATGCGGTGGATGAGAAGTCCAATTTTGTAGGTATTGAATACAAATTGTTTATAAAATGAAATAGAATGTTATTTGGCCCAACTGGACTATCCAGTGATTTTCTGTGTCATGTTCATCTTCACATGTATCTTATAATTGTTGTGTCTAGAGATGTTGAACTTTTCAATGATGAGAACCTGGTATGAAAAGGGACCAATATTGTTTTGTTAAAATACTGTTTAGTCGCGAAGTTCAGACAATGATCTAAACTTTACTCTGCTGGCACCAATGTCAATTAACTGATCCAACATCTTCTGTTGATTTGTCTGCATTCATTTGTTTTCTCCCTTCGGGTGTTATGTTCCAGGCGAATGAAATCATGCCTTAATCAGACAATCAATCGAGCTTGATTTTTTTTTTTGACCGGAACGGCAGGTGCTCTGCCTTTTCATTATAGCAGGGAGAAAATTGTACATAACTGAGAGGTTCAGCAAGTGAAAACAAAAGAAAAGGGGTCCAGTGCCTTGCTTATTGGCAATGATATATGTTGTTGTATAGTAGTAAATATTCTTATGTTGATGATTTTTCTTGAAAAATAGACTGGCACGTTTAGTTCGGTATTCATTTTGTGTCCGCGGACTGCATTGTTTGTGTATATTGCTTTTTATGTCGACTAAAATAATCATAACCTTGGAACAATACGGATACTATGTGGGCTTGAGAAAATAGAGTGCAATACATGAAGGGAAAAACAATATTTTATTTCTTATGGCGATAGAGTAGATGTTCTGCAGTGTTCTGGTTCGCCCTCCCGAGGGTTGGTACCCGTGATAAAGTAGTAAATGACTTGACCAAATTCTTGAAGTTGGTTGTGTGCTGGTGTTGGGCAAGTATACGGATTGCTGGATCTTAGTTCTCCCACTCCGTGGACTGCCTTAATCCTACTAGAGCAAAGCATGTTTTGTGCAGAACTTCTACACTATTACACCTTATAGTATTAGGATATCTTCCAATAGTTATCAAGATTTTCTTGTAGTTTCCTAGAACAAACTGCTATATAGTTTGATCATTTTACTTAGTATAACTGAGAAACACGTCGTTTGATTTTACGTGGATTAGGATCGTGTTAGGAGGAAAAGGAATTTAGATTGTGTTAGTTGGACATGCTTCTCAACCACAGCTTGACTTCGATGGTTTCTGAAAAACCTCTCGAACTGAACATGTAGAGTATTGTTCCCAGCTTTTCTGTAACTAGCACTGCCAATATTTGCATGTTTTCTCTGGAAGATGCAGCTCACGCTAAACTATATGGTTGATGTAGGTAAGTGGCACTGTGGAGAACTACCAATGTGAAGAGCTTTGCTATGGTGTGCAGTAATACAATCAGTTAATCACTACCTAATACCTATCCTGTCCTATGTGGCTTTGCTCTTTGCTGCACATGGCCGCGACCATCCGTTGGAACTGCTGTGCGTCACAGGGGATCCTCAGGACGCCGGGCTGGCCGTACCCGAACTGCTCCGCGGCCATCTCCAGCAGCGCCGCCATGCACGGCTCCTTGAGCGCATCGAGGGGCCGTGACAAATATATATTTCGATTTTGGGCCGTTTTTGTTATTCGTCAGTGGTTTAAGCCAGCAGAGAACTGGGCTCCGTCGCTCTCCCGAACTGGCCTGGATGCCTGGTCATTATCTAGAACTCCCGAGACTGGATCGACCGATCATGTCTGCGAGGGGATCTCGACCTCTTCCATCTCGATTGGATATTCCTCAAAATGTCTCGATTGGATATTCGTCAGTGATTTTGGGCAGTTTTTGTTATTCGTCAGCTCCGATCGATTGAGGACATGCCTGATCGAGGAGTGCAAGAAAACAACAGAAAGCCACTGAGGTGGGGATTCTTGATTCCGCTCGCTTGATTCTTGATTGGAGTTTTTAGTCCTGCTGCAGATTGCAATGGAAGGGGACGAAGGTTGTGCTACAGATGGATGAACACGCGAGTTCAATTTGATGTGTGTCTAATGTGTCCGATTTATTTATTTGCCACGGGGACTTGAAAATAAGCAATCACGTCGCCTCCACCTCAAACAGATTGAGTTCTTCCATGAATTTAACCCTAAATTATCTGGTAAGTCAGTCATACACCATGCAGTTTAGTACTAATTGTTAGATTGTTTGTGTAACTGCTACTTTATAGTTTAATACTACCGTATATTCTTCTGGTATTAATATTTGATATACTTCGGAATACTCTACGAAATAATGCATACTTCAAATATACTCCCTCCGTCCCAAAATTCTTATCTTAGATTTGTCTAAATATAGCCAAGAAACCCATCTGCCTGAGCGGCCAGACTATGTGACCCACGGTCCTTTTTCCTGCCGCCACTTTGCAACAACACATTCAGGAGAGCAACGCTGTTTTTCAAATACATGTTTCGGGCAATTTCTTCAATTACTTATTAAAAATATACATGGTTAACCCTTTCTTAGTGGCATGAAACTTTTTAACAAACTATGTGAGTTTTTTTTTTGCATTGCATAACCATTTTCCAAAAATATCATGAACATATTTTTAAAAGGCTTGAACATTTTTTTAAATGTCACATACTTTTTTTAGTTATACAAATCATTTTTGAAACTATATGAACATTGTTCTTACATTGCATAAACATTTTTTTTAAATGTCACAACATTTGAAACACATGGGCACTTTTTAAAAATGTACGTGCATGTTTTTGAATGCTATGACATTTTTAAAAAGTTACGCCAACATAAAAATTTACAAGATGTTAATTTTTTCCAAATTCACGTTTTTTTAAGTAAATTAATTTTTAGATATTTATTTACAATGTTCCAAAATGTAAACAACACTAAAACAATAACAAAAAGGAACAAAGGAAAAAAATGCATCAAAATTGGCAGCTTTATTATTGAAATATAATTCAGTTACAATCCACCGGTAGGTAGCTGACCAGAAAGGCTGGGCTTTGGTCAAGACAGCTTTCAATCCCATCTAATGACCCTCGGGCCCTCTTGGGGTTGAGGTTGCCTTGGGATTGGATTTCTATCCGGGGTCAGCATTCTTCATGCTTACATGTGTCGCCTAGGAGATTTCGTCTATGGAACGGGTAGGACTTTCTAGCTCCCATGTGCCCATGGCTGCATAACGCTTATGTCCACCCTTACTTCTACCTTTCTTTACTGACCAAGAAAGACACTATCCAAGTGGAAGACAGCCGCTATGGCTCCCGCATCTGTTCCTCTCCCGCAACCCACGAAAGGCGATCTCCTTTTCTCCTTCAGAAATCACCGATGGATAATCGCTGAAAACCGAAGCCCCACGGAAACCAATCTTGAGACTCTCCTCTACAATCCTATCCAACTAAATCCCAATTCCTTCGCCACTGTCAAAGACCGTCTCGGATATACCACAAGAGTCATCGGAAGCCTGAAGATTCGCATTGCTTTGTTGAGAGTTAAATTGGAGAGGGCAAGAGCCAGATCTCCTGTGTTCCTTCTCTCTAAGGATGAGAGGAAAGAGCCGCCTGACCCAGGACGGGCGCAATCAACGGAGGCCAGAACTAATTCGTCCATTAAGGGACATGAAGAACACGGAGATTCATGGGTGCCGTTTCTCCCTGATGAGGAGGAAACGCTGTCATTTACAGGGATTAAGGCGGAGAATAAAGGAGGAATTAACAAGGCCATGGATGATTTGCTATTTAGAGGGAGGCTACCTTTGCAGAATCCATCCCAAGCTCCACTTATCCAGTTTTGTGTTCTTCCCACGCACATAAGGTGTTCGTGTATTTGCCTGAGGGCAACGATGGAGGGGAAGAAGAGCCTCAAGGAGGCGGCGGGTCCTGATGCTGCGAGGGCGATGGAGGCTGTGCCTACAGCCGAGAGCTCGGTTAGGCTGCACGCCGACTGCACCCCCCCCCCCACCAACATCCGACGCCCAGGGAAGGAGATAGCCAAGACTTGTGCGGAACCTGTGAAGAAGACCCTAGTCATCAACATGACCGGGGCTCGAAAGGCGGTGCAGACGCGCTTCCTGGCGGTCGGACTATTCCTGTCTGTCCTGCTGGTGAACTCCAGGCAACTGATCGACCACATGAAGAAGGTATGGAAGGTTCGTGGCGAACTGGGTGACCATGAACTTGCTGCAGAGGAAGGGCGCAAATTCATCCTCGAGTTCTCAGAAGAGGGAGACCGGCAACACGTCATCAAGGGTGGGCCGTGGCAATACAAGGGCGATGTGTTCCTCGTCGTCGGTTTGGAGAAGGAAGCTGATCCTACTTCGGCTATTTTCTCCCATATGCCGATGTGGGTTCAGTTTAGGGGAATCCTCTTCTACCTACTCACTAAGGAGCTTGCCCGCAACCTTGGGGACCAAGTGGGGCCGGTGGTGATGATCGATACGCACTCGAGGGGAAACATTTGTGACAAGTTTCTCAGAGTGAGAGTACAGCTGCCTTTGTACTCGGCGCTGCAGAAGGAGATTACGTTGGCTGATGAGATCATAGAGGAGGAGGTTACAGTCTACCTGGGGTATGAAAGATTGCCAAATTTCTGTTTATTCTGTGGATATATAGGACATATGGAAGCGAGGTGTGATATCCCAAAGGAAGAGAAGAAACTGAGGTACAGTAAGGAGCTAAGTGTGCTTCCAGTGCACTTTGACGACCCTCGTGCTTGGTTCCTGCCTGAGAAGATGGGGCAAAAACAGGCTTGCCAGTCGTCACAGTCCCTGTAGCGTGCTCCAATGCCTGTCAGTCATGACAAGACTGTGTCGACCCAAGTGGAACAAATGCGGGAGGTTGTAGCTCGGCTCTCAGTGGGTGACGGCATGGAAACTGACACAAATCCGAAGGTTACAGAGGCCACATCTAGCGAAGTCTAGAACACGGCTTCCTTTGAGGGCGCTGTGATGGAGGCGGTTCTGCCCTCGGCTGGAAGCAGCGGCGGTTCAGCGGGCATCTTGGCCAAGGTCTCTACGGTTCCCAGCCACCCGCCGGGCTTTGGGCCCACCCCGCTCTATGGAGGCACGGCCAGTCCGGCTATCACCAATGCTCGTAGGTCGAGCCCTGCTCTGTCCACTGGTGCATTGGAGAATGCCAGCCAGGATGAAATCAAGGAGAAAGTTTCAGAGGAGGACGAAGCTATGAAGCTGCTTGGAAATCCAGTACAGAACGAAGGACATGTGGAGGCTGCACCAACTGAGAGTCTGGGCAAGGGTGGGGATGTAGCCGCAGAAGAAAAAGACAGAGTTACGCGGGACTTGGCTGGCATCAAGGGCAATGGGAAGAGTACAAATCACTCTGGATCGGTCCTTGGCAAGAGAGACACTCGTGGGCAGGATGATTCAGAGAGAGCAGGTACTGAAGAGGTGGGTACTGACTCTGACCAGAACAAGAAAAAGAAGGGCACAGGGCAGGGGAGCAAGGGCAAGGATGGTGGACTGGAAGCAACCGAGCCAGGGGCTCTCGGTCAACTGGTGGGTGCGATGGACGGCACCCACCAGGAGCCATGACGATAATAAGCTGGAACTGCCGGGGGCTTGGGCATCCCCAGACAGTTCAGGAGTTGGTGTGCCTAGTGCGCACCTACCGGCCTTCTCTGGTCTTTATCTCCGAAACTAGGAAAAGCGAGGATTACGTTAATAAGTTGCGTAGGAGACTAGGTCTCAAGCATTGCATTTCCCATGTCGGAAAGGGAAAGGGTGCAGGTATTGCTCTCTTCTATGATGAGCAAGTTGAAATAAAAGAACTCGCTATTGGCCCGCGGTACATCGATGTGTTGGTTCGCCTAAATCCCCATGGCCGGCAATGGCGGGGTACCTTTGTTTATGGAGAGCCAAAAGCTAGTGAGAGGCATCACATGTGGGATCTCTTACGCAGAATCAGGCCGATGTCAAACGAACCATGGCTCATGTTGGGTGATTTCAATGAAACTGCTTGGCAACATGAACACCTTTCTAGAACACCTCGAAACGAGAAGAACATGGAAAGTTTCAGAGTTGTTTTGGCCGATTGTGAGTTGGTCGACCTCGGTTTCAGCGGTCCAAGATGGACTTTTGATAATAAACAAAAGGGTGCGGACAATGTCAAGGCCAGAATCGATCGCGGCGTTGCCGACCAACAGTGGAGCTCTATCTTCCCTGAAGCTTCAATCGAGCACATTTGTTCATCTAGATCCGATCATCTTCCCCTGCTCCTTAGATTCGGTTCGAGGAAAGAATGGAGACCCCTGCACAAGGGATTCCGATATGAGTATATGTGGGAAAGAATGGAGTCGTTGACAGATGCTATTTTGAACTCTTGGGAGGAGAAAGGGACAGCTGAGAACCTATCGGTCATATCATAGAAACTTGCAGGTCTGCAACGCTCCCTAAACACATGGGCAAAAAACAACTTTGGCTCAATCATAAAGCAGACTGCTTCGCTCAGGAAGCAATTGGAGAGCCTGTGGAAGAAACAAGCGTCGGCTGCCAGAGACAGGGAGATTAAGGCTGTATCTAGGAATTTGGACGAGGTTTTGCACCGGGAGGAGATGATGTGGAGACAACGATCTAGAGCGTTATGGCTGAGAGAAGGAGATAAAAAATACCAAGTACTTCCAGCGAAAGGCCTCATGGAGACGTAAAAAGAACACAATCAGTAAGTTAAAAAATGAGGATGGTGTGTGGGTGGAGGAAATGGACAAATTACAGGAAATGACCACAAGCTTCTTCAAACAATTGTACACTAAAGAAGACGAGGTCGATCCTAAGGTTATAGTGGACTGCCTGAATGAAAGAGTCTCTGCAGAGATGAATGCGTCGTTGGTTAAGGATTTCACGGAAAAGGAAATCAGCGACGCACTCTTCCAAATTGGCCCTTTGAAAGCTCCAGGTCCCGACGGCTTTCCAGCAAGGTTTTTCCAGAGGAATTGGAGTACTGTCAAGAGGGACGTGGTGAATGCGGTTCTGGAATTTTTCCAGGAGGGTATCATGCCGGAGGGAATTAATGACACGGTAATCGTTCTCATCCCGAAGAAGAATAATCCAGAGCACCTGAAAGACTATAGACCAATAAGTCTGCGCAACGTGATATATAAAGTGATCTCCAAGTGCATGGTGAATCGCTTGAGACCCCTTCTGGATGATCTAATTTCTGAGACACAGAGTGCCTTTATCCCCGGCCGCCTGATCACAGACAACGCCATGATTGCTTTCGAGTGCTTCCACAAAATCCAGCATTCCAAACAGCCAGCTAATACGCACTGTGCTTTTAAGTTGGATTTGGCAAAGGCATATGATAGAGTCGACTGGGGTTTTATGGAAGAGTCTCTCCTGAAGCTTGGGTTTGAGCAAAAATGGGTTGGCTGGGTGATGAGCTGCGTAAAATCCGTGAGATACACAGTCAAATACAATGGGGAGCTCCTCGAGCCTTTCATCCCCTCGAGAGGGCTTCGGCAGGGTGACCCATTGAGCCCATATCTCTTCCTATTCGTGGCTGAAGGACTATCATGTCTGCTGGACAAGGAGGTTCGTCGAGGAAAAATCACCCCCCTTAAGATTGCCAGAGGCAGTCCCGGGATCTCCAACATGCTGTTTGCCGACGACAGCTTACTTTTCTTCAAGACGTGCAAAGAGGAGGCAGAGTGCATCATGCAAGTACTTGCCAATTTTCAGAAAGGTTCAGGCCAACTACTGAGTTACAACAAGTGTTCTATTCTCTTCAGTGAGCTGTGTCCAGAGGCGACCCAACAAGGGGTCACGACAGAGTTGCAGATCACGTCCTCTACTTTTGAGAGCAAGTATTTAGGGCTCCCCACGCCAGAAGGTCGCATGAAGGATTCTTTGTTTCAGCCTATCATGGAAAGATTTATTAAGAGATGTTCAAACTGGTCAGAGAGATTCATGTCTCATGCAGCTAAGGAGGTCCTAGTGAAATCGGTCCTGCAAGCCCTTCCCACATTCTGCATGGGGGTCTTCAAGATGACACAAGGTTTCTGTGATAAGTATGAAAGACTAATCCGTGATTTTTGGTGGGGTGAGGAAAAGGGCCATAGGAAGGTTCACTGGATGTCTTGGGAGCAAATGACTAGGCCAAAGAGAGGAGGGGGTATTGGTTTTAGAGACATGAACCTGTTCAACCAAGCTTTGCTCGCCAGGCAAGCATGGCGATTGATTCAGAGGCCGGACAGCTTATGTGCACGCGTTCTAAAGTCAAAATATTACCCGCACGGGGAGCTAATAGACACGGCTTTTGCATCGGAAGCCTCCCCTGTTTGGCGTGGAATTGAATATGGACTCGAACTGCTCAAGGCCGGTCTTGTGTGGAGAATAGGGAACGGGAGGAAGGTAAATATTCAGAGAGACAATTGGATCCCACGTAAAGAAGGCCTCAAACCAGCAAGCTTCATTCGTCTGTCTAGACTCAGATGGGTAAACCAGTTGTTAAGGGCTGACGGTACTGGGTGGGACACGGAGAAGGTGCACCAACTGTTCTACCACTTTGACGCTGAGCCTATATGCAGTATAAGGCTTCCTAGTAATGAAACTGAGGACACCCTTGCCCGACACTTTGAAAAATCTGGCGTTTTCACAGTTCGAAGTGCGTACAGGTTAGCGCTCTCCCTCCAAAAGCAGTCCAAAAACCCAGCCTCGAGCTCTACGAATGACGCCGATGACCGAAGCATTTGGGACATCATATGGAAAGCAAAAGTTCCTGAGAAAATTACGATTTTCGGCTGGAGAGTTGCCACGAACACCTTGCCCACAAAGAAGAATAAATGGAAACGTACACTTGAAGTGGACAGTGTGTGTAAGATTTGTGGTACTGAAGAGGAAGATGAATTTCATGCTGTAGTTTCATGCACAAGAAGCAAGGCTCTGAGGCATGAGATGAGAGAAATCTGGAATTTCCCTAGTGAATCCCAGTTCAGACACACTGGGGTGGATTGGTTACAGAACCTCCTCAACCCTTGCAACCCCGAGACAAGAGCTAAGACACTGCTTCTTCTATGGCGTTGTTGGTTTCTCAGGGATGACTGCACGCACAACGCAGGTAAGGAGTCTGTCAGCCGGTCGGTCCATTTCTTGGAGCAGTACGAGGAAGAGCTGAAGTGTAGCGGCACTATTTTGGAAACTGACACAAATATCAAACATAAGAAGCTACGGGCTGGGCATGCTTTGGGCAGGAGAATACCCATGGATTTTCTGTCAGGGGTGACAGACTTGCAGGTTGAGACCTCCCAGGGCCATACAGCAAATCAGTGGTGTCCCCTAGTGGCCGGAACTATCAAACTGAACTCAGATGCAGCTTTTCTAGCCGATAGTGGCATATCGCAAGTGGGTGCTGTCGCGCGGGATCATGAGGGGCTCGTCGTTGTCTCTCTGTCCAAAGGAATTGGTTGGTGCTCTGCAGTGGAGGAAGCCGAAGCGATGGCCTTACTTGCTGGCCTGCAGGCCCTGTCACCTCTGTACAGGGGGCCAATCATCGCTGAAACTGACTGCATTTTCGTTGTGAATGAGCTTCGACCGGGCGCCAGCAACAGCTCCCCCTGACGGTCAGTTTTCTCCGACATCAAAAAGGAACTTCAGAGGTTCAGTGAATCCCAGGTCATACATGCTAGCCGATGTCAAAAAAGCTAGCCCATGCTCTCGCCGCGCGTGCTCGAAGACTGGAAGACATGCAGAGGGTAGCGGTAATCCCGGATGACCTGAATGCAGTGTTAGCTGCCGACTATGTGTTGTCTTAAGAGTAACGTGGTTACTCTTGTTCCTCAAAAAAAAAGACACTATCCAGATCTATGGACCTCTCCAGCGTTGAGCGAGGCCCCATCCACATAAATTCCGTCAGACTTTGGGTGAGGCCTTACTTTCTATGAACACCTGGTCATTGCATGATAAACTTAGCCTCGAACACGCCAAGAGAGAAGACAAGGGCTGGAGGCAATGGCTTTAGGATATGCGTTGACCGGGTCATTAGAGCCTTCACATATCTCAAGTCCTTCCCCATTTAACAAGTTTCGCTTTTCAGAAGATCTAAATCAGTCTTCATCCTTTCACTTTTCAAAGCCCCTCGCTAAATACGTGAATTTGTTACGCGGAAATTAAGAGATTTTTTATTTCCTCGAAATAAAATGAGTTCGATTAGCAAAACCAGTCTCTACAACATCAGGATAAAGACCTTCTTTTTACCATAACCTTTCCTCGTAAGAGTTTTTAGTAAAGGTCGAGTGATGACTCGAGATAGAATGCTAATGAGACAAAGACTGCTAACTTTTTATTGAAATTTTATTGCTCTCCATACTTCTCACAATTTACTTCTATATGCTAGCTTGCCCTAAAAAACAGTTCCACATATATCTTTTGTGATTTTCTATTTGAAACACAAGGGCGCTAAGCAAAGAAAAAATCAATCAACAAATAGTAGGTGTTTTTTATTCTTTGGCCCATGTCGGTGATATGTAGGCTCTCAGCCCTTACTTGAATCATTGGTCCTCCCTACAGGAATAAAGAGATTTTATGCCCTCCCAAAGGAAAATGTTTGGGCCGGTTGGAGCTCGACATGGAGAAAACTATAGATGGTCTCCAGAAATGGGTGACGCCCATTTATTTCGGTGTCCTCATCTGAGTGTATGTTTGTGTTAGATAGGATTTGGAAGGACTTACTTTACTAAAAGATAGAGTGCGTTACTTTCATTCTTTTTTATGCTTACTACTTGCTCTCTCGTGTGATGGTTGCGTGACCCTAAGTATAAGGGTGAAGCCACCTAGCAGTAAGTATTTCCTTTAGTAGAGAACCAAGGTTTATCTAACCAAAAGGAGTTCTTTCAGCAAACAAAGTCACTGGTACCTAAACACAAAACAAGTTTGTCCCCAGCACGTCAAGAAGGTTGTAAAGCTTCTTGTCTTGCTAGTTACAAGATTAAAAATAGGAATTGATAAGTAGATCAAATAAAAGAAATGGCACAACAAAAATAATATTTTTGATATAGTTTTTAGTAATAGAGAATAGACTCGGGGGGTGGGTTCACTAGTAACATCGCTCATAAGCATACAAGTGTGGTGTGTTGAATAAATTATAGCTGGACAGTGATTAAATTGCAATATTTATATTTGTGACTATGACCATTCATAGCATAATCTCGTATAGGCATTACGTTCGTGAAATGTGGACCATTAACCAACTGCATCTATAACTAATAATCCACTCCTAGACCGCTATCCAGCATGCATCTCAAAGTATTAAGTTCATAACGAATAGAGCATTGCAATCGGCAAGATGACATAATGTACACAGTAAAATTATCAAGTAGTATGACAAGTTGACAACAATTAAGTAGGAGTATGCTTTAGTTATATTGGTTATTTAGTATGTGACTTCTAACGATTTTAGGCCCAATTTTTTGCATTCCGCACCGGGGCCCCGAATTCCTGGAGACGGCCCTGCCGCTCATCGCCGTCCCCGTCCTCGCCCACCAGCGCTAGCGAGAGGTACCCCTTCGGGACCTTTCCTCCGTCGCCAGGGGCGGCGAGCACGTACGCTACGGCCGTCTCCTTCCTTCGCCAGGCGGCCATTGCTGCTGCTGCTGCTGTTTATGTCGTTGTGTTGCGTGGCTAGCTAGCACGGGAATCGAATGTGCTGATGGCTTGATGATTGATGGTCGATGGTGTGATGATGTCCTGATCGATGATTGCTCGAGAGATCCATGCCATAAGCTTTTATAGCGTGAGAGATGAGAGAAAGATCATCCAAGATGACAAGAGCAGTGAGTGAATTTCATTTGGAAAGGGGATCAGACGTTCAGAATTCAGATAGGAAACGTAGGCTCTGTGGCAAGGTGTGGTGGTGGTGACCGCGGGCGTGGACGATGGGGTTGGGGTCTCGATGATCCCGGCAGAGACTCGGTTATTAGTCAAATCGTTCGTAAATGGTCACTGTCAAGAGAAACAATCGTAGTACTAGGTTAATTTGCAGTACGTGTCCGCACGGTTTTGTTCTGTATACAGACACATCTGTACCAATGGACGAGGAAGACGAAACAAATTTTAAGTAGGGCAAGCTCCTTTCCGCTGGCGGGAGACACGTTCGTTATTATTGACTATATGCTCAGTAATATGTTTTTTTACATCCTCTCTTTTTTCCCCTTACTGGTCATTTTTGCTAAGTGGGACACAATTAGATGTGAAAAGATAGAGTGGAGTATCATAACAAAATACATTAAATGACGTACCGGTATGTGTCATGCATGACCATAAATAAGATCATTATGACACCAAGCTCGGATTTTCTTTTGGCTCTAGGGAGTATATGCTCCTGCCCGTCAAAAATGTATTTTGTCAAGATCAAGAAAAGTTGAAAAAAATAATATATGTTTTCATTTTCACACCCAAATGCTACCTCCAAATTTTGAGGGGGAAAGCTTAAGCATGTTGATCTATGCAAAAAAAAAGTAAGTCGAACGACGAATGTTACCTTCATATAGTACACTTAATTTTGCTTTTTTCACCGACGAAGCACTACTACCCCGTTCGCATGAAAATCGGCGAGCACTCTCGTTACACTAGCATGAACATCTGCAAATAAATTCAGAATTTTTAGAATTTATTTTCTATTTGTTTTTAATTTACTGTTCACCAGGGTCCCCTAGAGCCAAAACTCCGTGTCCTTGGACTCTGGAGGTAGTATCATGCAATAAAATTGTATGCATGATATGATTATATGATACTTTTCATTGTGACCAGCCTTGTAGGTCCAACATTTTTCTGACAAAGTGACGGCGAAGGCGGTCAATGGGCGTGTCCACTTGGCAATTTTTAATGTGCAGCCATTGTATCTCGCCCGCGGATAACACCTTTCCTGGGTAAAAAGTATAGATCGAGAGAACCCAGCCGCTGCTCTCCTCCCTCTTTCCCTTGCGCTGCCACCCCTCCATGCCTTCTCTTCCAAGGATCAGATCGAGTCGGGAAGGTCAACCGCGCCAGATCCACCATAGCCACAACGAGACCTCTGAATCCCCGTGTCGTCATCAAGCCATGATGGAGGTCCATCTCCAGAACTACGGACCATGGGTGGAGGACTGAGGGGCCTTCCTCTGTGGGACGCCGCCATGAACCTCAACCACGCAACTCCTTCTCCTAAGCATTGCAGTAAGCAGCGGCCATAGAGGAGCTCCTTCCTCCATGTGCATCTTCTCCATCAAGCTTCGTCCCCAGCACCGCCGGCATGGAACACGTCAAGA
>NC_041391.1:57824995-57845670 GCF_002162155.2 Triticum dicoccoides
TGTTCCTTTTAATTTATGTGAGTTCCTGACTCGTAGATCATCGTGTGCTTCTTCCAGGGACGCCGCTCTCTCGCTGCTCCTACCCGAACTTGCATTAGCCATCGAGTCATGCATGTTGATTTTTAGGGTTTTAGTGCACTTCTACCTATCCAAATTGTGTATTTCTATTAATATAATCATCACACCTTTGCATGGCCTAGAGGTACTGCAAATGCATAATTGCTACTTTCTCAAGGAATAATACTACACCATTTCCTCAACTGCAATTAAACTCAAATGATGGTAGTAAATGTTCCATGTTTGCTTAGTCTATACTCCCTTCATTCGTAAATGTAAGGTATATTTTGTTTCGTTAAGACATGCATTTGAAAAATAATTACTCCATAAATAATCTAATACACCATGATCCCTAATTTTAGAGCCCTCACGTTCAATTAAGGTCTTCAGTTTGGAATTGGGCACCAAATTTTGACCGGGTCAACACTTATTTTTCTTGAGGAGCTCTATCATTCAATTTTTTGAATTCACTATGCTCCCTAATTTTGGAGCTCTTACATCCAATTGGGGTATTCAATTTTGAATTTAGTTCACAATTTTGACTGAGTCACCGATTTTTCACAACCGACCTATAAAAATGTATATATCTGTCTCGCGCATCCTCTCACCACCTAGAAAAACTAAACATCAATATGTGATTGTAGTACCAATATAATGCATGTAGATGTAAAAAAAATCCCACATAAGTATGAGTTGATTAGAAGATAACAAAAAATTACGCCATGAAACGCCCACCAAAACACCACATTATAATATAAAAAGGAAACACACTCCATCATCTTCCCGCTTCACGAAAGCAAATCTCCCTCGGTTTTAAAATATAAGTTATGTTAGTTTTCTAAAAAGTCTTTTTCATTTAACTTTGACCAAGTTCAAAGCCAAAAACATTGACATCCACAATATAAAATAAATAAAATATGAAAATTCATTTCTTGATGAATCTAATAATATCCACTTGTTATTATGGATATTAATGCGTTTCTCTACAAATTTAGTCAAATTACCAAAAAAAGGCTTTCGCCCCACTTTATATATAAAGCAAACCGCCCATGCCAAGCATCAAACAAGGTTCACAACACACACACACACACACACATACACACACACACACACATCATTAGGAGAATGATGTGATGGACAAGACCCAATCCTAAGCATAGCACAAGATCGTGTAGTTCGTTTGCTAAAAGCTTTTTCTAATGTCAAGTATCATTTCCTTAGACCATGAGATTGTGCAACTCCCGGATACCATAGGAATGCTTTGGGTGTGCCAAATGTCACAACGTAACTAGGTGGCTATAAAGGTGCACTACGGGTATCTCCGAAAGTGTCTGTTGGCACGAATCGAGACTAGGATTGTCACTCCCTGTGACGGAGAGGTATCTCTGGGCCCACTCGGTAATGCATCATCATAACGAGCTCTATGTGACTAAGTGTCACATCCCTAGCCCTGCTCTGCACTTGGACTAGCTTGGTTGTTGCATCATGTCTAAATTTATTTGAAAGTTGAAATGGGGATTGCTCAAACCCTAGCACCAGATCAAATCAACTAGGTTCAAATAAAAATATTCTCACTGAACCCAAAATGCCTTTCAGAAAAGTTCATCATTTTTGGATTGGTATAAAACCTCTATCAAAAATGGTGCACATATTTCTAGGTCCATTTTGGATTTTCTAATCAATTCTTAAAGTATTGATTTTGCGCATTTAGATGCTATAAATAATTTAAATGCTCAAATAATTCTGAAACTAAATGAGGGCTGTTGCATATATTTCAAATAGTGCCCAAAATTATTTTCAGGAATTTACAAAATGAGTTAGTATTTTTACTAATTCAAAACAGATCAAAATAAATAGAAAACAAAAACTAAATTAGGAAAGAGAGAGAGAGAGAGAAGTACCTGGCCACCTACCTGGCGCAGCCCACCTGGCAGCCCACTGGCCGGCCCAGAACTGTGTTGGCCCGTGCCAGCCACCTGCTTCCTCTCGCCAGGAAAGCAGAGAGGAGCGTGCCCGCGCACGCCGAGCTCGCCACGCAGCTCCCTAGCTGCCTGCCACGCTTGGACAGCGTGGCGACGCCTCGAAGCCACTCCTCGGCGCCACCCTAACCCCGCCGACACCCCTTTCTCCCCCTGGCTCTCTCCCTCATCCTCTCCCGCTATGGCCGACGTGCCCGCAAGCCGCCGTCGCCATAGTCGACGCCACCGCCTCTCCCTCGACCCCTCGCCGTGCCTGCGAGCTCCGCCTCGACGTCTTCGACCTCCTCAGTTCGCCACACGTAGCCGGACGCGCCCCTCTGCCCTCACCAAGCTCATCCCCGACCGCCGTCGCCGGAGATCCCCCTCGCCGCCCCGAGTGCCTCAGGCCCTTCCTGAGCTTGCCGTCCACTCCAAGAAGATTGCCGTGAGCTGCTGCCCATCCTCCCCCTCTCTGTTCTCTTCCCTATGCACCATAGCCTCCGCGCCACTTGCGCCCGATCGCCGGTTGCCACCCCAAGCTCGTTTCCGACGAGCTCCGGCCTCCCTAGCTGCTGCTGCTTGCCGCACCGGATGCGGGCGAGCTTCGGCTCCCCGTGGGTGCTCTCCGCCGCTCATTTGGGCGCCGGGAGAGTGAACCCGAGCCCCTCCGCCGCACCTGTCATCGCCGGCATCGAGCCGCCGGCGAGTTAGCCTCAGTTGACCAGGGGGTTGACCTCCCATGGGTCCATGACATGAGGACCCCACCTGGCTAACTAATCTAGTTTAGGTTTAAACTTAAATAGTTTAACCTAGGTTAGTGCTAATTAAACTAGGTTAGTTTAGTTAGTCACTGACACACGGGACCCATTGGTCAGTTTGACCTAGACCGGCCCTGTTGACCGCTGACATCACAGTGATGTCATGCGGACGCAGTAATTCTTCTGGAATTTAAATAAATCTTAAATGGTTTATTTATTTCAGAAAATGTTATAAACTTCTAGAAATCATATAAAATCAACCGTAACTCAGAATGAAATAATTTATATATGAAAAATGATCAGAAAAATCCAATCTATCCATCTGTACCATTTTCATGTATGTTAGAACAACTTATAGCTGCTGTTTAGCACAAATCATATAAATCGCATTTAAGAAATCACATATGGAGTTTGAATTTGAATCTTAGATTCAAACCAACTCTGTTTAACCCGCTGCTAGTTGCATTAACTCAAACCACATCATATTGCCATGTCATGATCATGCATCATATTGTGCATTGCATTAATTGTGTTCTTCCTTGTTTGCCGGTGTTTGTCGCCTCTCTATCGACGTGGTTCCGACGATGTGATCAATGACACCGATGAAGAACTATACTATCTTCAGAAGTGCCAGGCAAGCAAAACCCCCTTGTTCATTCCGATACAATCCCACTCTCTCGCTCCTGCTCTCTTTTACTGCATTAGGACAACAACGATTCAACTATTACATGTTGCGGTAGTTGAACCCCTTTCCTCTGCATGACCTATCATTGCCACAGTAAATAGATGAAACCCACTAGCATGAGTAGGAGTTGTTTGAGCCCTGATGTGAATACTCATTCATGCTTGTTTGTCATGCCTGCTATTGCTTAGAGTTGTGTCAGTTCTGATTCATCGGGGATGAACTGGAATGTGGTGAACATGTCCTACTGTTGAGAGCTAAGTGTGTGAACATGATTTGGTAAAGGTAGCGATGAGAGGCCATGTAGGAGTACATGGTGGGTTGTCTCACTGAAACCGTCCCCAAGAACCGAGTTCTGTGTTTGTGATCCAGGAACAGTTACTACCACACACTGGGTTCCGATAACTCGGCCCCTCTCGACTTATTAATCAACTCGATCTCTATCCAGGAGTTGCAACTAGTTTCTGGTGTTTGTAGGTAGTGTTAGTAGTCTACCAAGTGGCACCCGGTACAGGTGGGCTTGGGACAGACTAGGCACAGTGGCCCGGTGTACCAAGTGGCACCCGGATGGTGGGCTTGGGAACCCTGCACACATCATTTGGGGCCCTGAGCGACACCCCGACCGGATCTCCTTGCGGATGGAACCAAAATAGGCGATAAACCTGGATGAGAGACTTGTGTGGTTAGTCAGGTGATACGTCTCTGTCGTATCTATAATTTTTGATTGTTCCATGACAATATTCTCCAACTTTTATATACTTTTGGCAACTTTTTATATTATTTTTGGGACTAACATATTGATCCAGTGCCTAGTGTCAGTTTCTGTCTGTTGCATGTTTTTTGTTTCGCAGAAACCCAATATCAAATGGAGTCCAAACGGGATAAAAATGGACGGAGATTTTTTATTTTTGAATATTTATGATTTTTGGGAAGTGAAGTCAACGCGAAACGGTGTTCGAGGTGGTCACAAGGTAGGGGGGCGCGCCCTACCCCCCAGGCGCGCCCCTAACCCTCATGGTCCACCCGTAAGGCGGTTTGACGCTCTTCTTTTGGCGCAAGAAAGCTAATTTTATGAGAAATATCTGGGCGAAAGATTCACCCCAATCGGAGGTACAGATCCCCAGATATAAAGGAAATGGTGAAGGGGTAGAATCAGGGAACGCAGAACCAGAGAGATAGATCCAATCTCGGAGGGGCTCTCGCCCCTCCCAAGCCATGGGAGCCAAGGACCAGAGGGGAAACCCTTCTCCCATCTAGGGAGGAGGTCAAGGAAGAAGAAGAAAAAGGGGGGCTCTCTCCCACTTGCTTCCGGTGGCGCTGGAGCGCCGCCGGGGGCCATCATCATCACCGCGATCTTCACCAACACCTCCGCCATCTTCACCAACATCTCCATCACCTTCCCCCTTCTATCTACAGCGGTCCACTCTCCCGCAACCCGCTGTACCCTCTACTTGAACATGGTGCTTTATGCTTCATATTATTATCCAATGATGTGTTGCCATCCTATGATGTCTGAGTAGATTTCTATTGTCCTATCGGTGATTGATGAATTGCTATGATTGGTTTGAATTGCATATTTTATTGGTGTTGTCCTATTATGCCCTCCGTGTCGCGCAAGCGTGAGGGATTCCCGCTGTAGGGTTTGCAATATGTTTATGATTTGCTTATGGTGGGTGGCGTGAGTGACAGAAGCATAGACCCGAGTAAGTAGGTTGTTTGCGTATGGGATAAAGGGGACTTGATACTTTAATGCTATGGTTGGGTTTTACCTTAATGAATCTTTAGTAGTTGCGGATGCTTGCTAGAGTTCCAATCATAAGTGCATATGATCCAAGTAGAGAAAGTATGTTAGCTTATGCCTCTCCCTCAAATAGAATTGCAATAGTGATTACCGGTCTAGTAACATAGTCAGTTGCCTAGGGACATTTCCACAACTCCTACCACCACTTTTCCACACTAGCTATATTTACTTTAGTTGCTTCTTTATCTAAACAGCCCCTAGTTTATATTTACGTGCTCTTTATATTCTTGCAAAGCTGTCCAACAACACCTACAAAGTACTTCTAGCTTCATACTTGTTCTAGGTAAAGCAAACGTCAAGCGTGCGTAGAGTCGTATCAGTGGCCGATAGGACTTGAGAGAGTATTTGTTCTACCTTTAGCTCCTCATTGGGTTCGACACTCTTACTTATCGAAAGAGGCTACAACTATCCCGTATACTTGCGGGTTATCAAGACCTTTTTCTCGCGCCGTTGCCGGGGAGTCATATCGTGGGGTGAATATTCTCGTGTGTGCTTGTTTGCTTTGTCACTAAGTAATTTTTATTTGCTATCCTTGGTTGTTTTCTATCTTTAGTTATGGGTAGGAAACGCAAAATATCAAAAAAAATTAGTTGTACCTACTGTTCCAATGGTTTAAGAACCACTCAAAATCTATCACACTACTGAAGTTTTTTACTTGGATCATCTTCGATCCCTATGTGCTCGTGCTGAAACCCCCACTAGTTTAGTTGAGGGCAAATCTTTAGATGAGCATGCTTGTTATGTGCGACACCGTATATCTGAAAAAGGGAAATTATTATGGGGTCAAATTCAACGTTTGCAATGCTATGCTTGGAATTTATGTGAAATTTATGATGTTACTTGTTGTTCTGAAAACCCTAAGAAACACCTTCCCTACCAATGTGAGTTTGATAATGGAATCGTATCTTCGTCTGCTAAGGGTGTTAATAATTACTATGATGTTCAACAAATTGAAGAATTTGTTGCTTTTAAGGGTGCTTTTGAAATTGCTTCTTTGATTGAAAAGTATGGTGCTACTCTTTACGAATCTGAAAATTTTGCCATACTTAAATATTGCTATGATAATTATGCTTCTAATCCTTATGTTAAACCATATATTGAGAACTACTCCGCTGTCCAAGAAGAGACTAATATTTTGCAGGAGTCTATGGAAGAAGAAGTTGATGAAACTGTGAGCTCATTGGATGAAAAAGATGAGGAGGAGAGCGAAGAACAAAAGGAGGAAGAGCGGATTGATCACCCATGCCCACCTTCTAATTAGAGTAACTCTTCAACTCATACATTGTTTAATTTCCCTTCGTGCTTACCGAAGGATGATTGCTATGATGATTGTTATGATCCCGTTGATTCTATTGAAATATCCCTTTTTGATGATGCTTGCTATGCTTATGGCCAAGATGCCAATATGAATTATGCTTATGGAGATGAACTTGCTATAGTTCCTTATGTTAAACATGAGATTGTTGCTATTGCACCCACGCATGATAGTCCTATTATCTTTTTGAATTCTCCCTACTACACTTTATCGGAGAAGTTTGTGCTTATTAAGGATTATATTGATGGGTTGCCTTTTACCATTGCACATGATGATTTTGACGAATGTAATATGCATGTCCTTGCTGCTCCTACTTGCAATTATTATGAGAGAGGAACTATTTCTCCACCTCTCTATGTTTCCCATACTATGAAATTGCAAGAAACTGCTTATACTATGCATTGGCCTTTACTTGGTGTGCATGAATTGTTCTTTTATGACATGCCGATGCATAGGAAGAGAGTTAGACTTCGTCATTGCTTGATATATGTTACTGCTCACTACTAAATTACAAATCATTGTTAATTAAAATTGGCTTTGATATACCTTGGGATCCGGGTGGATTCATTACTTGAGCACTATATGCCTAGCTTAATGGCTTTAAAGAAAGCGCTGCCAGGGAGACAACCCGAAAGTTTTAGAGAGTCATTTATTTCTGTTGAGTGCTTTCATATAGTTTAAAAACAAAAAAAATAAAGAGGGGAACCTAAAACTTTTCAAAAAGGAAAGTGGAAGTGAGAGAGATAAGCATTGTTGAAGTGGGAGAGCTCCTTGAACTGTGTTCATGCTCACGGAAACTTTGTGAATCTTAATTACAGAAACTTTTCAGCAAAATTAATTATCCCCTTGTATAATTCCATTGTATTACAAAAATAATGTGCCAAGGTTTGCCTTTAGGATGTTTACAATGCTTGTTGGTTTCTACGGTGCTAGACAGAAACTTTGGCTGTAGTGCGTGATTTTACATTTTTATCTGGAATGTCAATTGGTTCTGATTCCTTTTGCAATGTCTTGCTGTACAACTTTTTTATTTTTCCTAATTTTGGTAGAATTTTTAGGGTACCAGAAGTATGGTGAATGTTCAGATTGCTACAGACTGTTCTGTTTTTGACAGATTCTGTTTTTGATGGATAGTTTACTTGTTTTGATGAATCGATCAATTTATATTAGTGGATTAAGCCATGAAAAAGTTATATTACAGTACACAATGCAAAAAAAAATATGAATTGGTTTGCAACAGTACTTAGAGTGGTGATTTGCTTTATTATACTAACGGATCTTACCGAGTTTTCTGTTGAAGTTTTGTGTGGATGTAGTGTCTAATCGAGGATGTCTCAATATGAGGAAAAGGAAGAGAGGCAAGAGCTCAAGCTTGGGGATGCTGGGGGTACCCCAAGTAAATATTCAAGGAGACTCAAGCGTCTAAGCTTGGGGATGCCCCGGAAGGCATCCCCTCTTTCTTTAACAAGTATCGGTATGTTTTCGGATTCGTTTCATTCATGTGATATGTGCAAATCTTGGAGCGTCTTTTGCATTTAGTTTTAATTTTTCTTTTATGCACCATGCTGGTTTGAGATAGTCCTTGGTTGATTTATACAATGCACATTGTACTTCACTTAAATCTTTTGAGTATGGCTTCGTAGAATGCTTCATGTGCTTCACTTATATCATTTGAAGTTTGGATTGCCTGTTTTTCTTCACATAGAAAACCGCCATTTGTAGAATGCTCTTTTGCTTCACTTATATTTGTTAGAGCGTGGGCACATCTTTTGTAGAAAGAATTAAACTCTCTTGCCTCACTTATATCTATTTAGAGAGATGACAGGAATTGGCCATTCACATGGTTAGTCATAAAATCCTACATAAACTTGTAGATCGCTGGATATGATATGTTTGATTTCTTGCAATAGTTTTGCGATATAAAGATGGTGATATTAGAGTCATGCTAGTGGGTGGTTGTGAATTGTAGAGACACTTGTGTTGAGGTTTGCAAGTCCCGTAGCATGCACGTATGGTAACCGTTGTGTGACAAATTTGAAGCATGGGGTGTTTCTTTGATTGTCTTCCTTATGAGTGGCAGTCGGGGACGAGCGATGGTCTTATCCTATCAATCTATCCCCCTAGGGGCATGCGTAGTAGTACTTTGCTTTGAGGGATAATAAATTCTTGCAATAAGTATATGAGTTCTTTATGACTAATGTGAGTCCATGGATTATACGCACTTTTACCTTTCCATCATTGCTAGCCTCTTCGGTACCGTGCATTGCCCTTTCTCACCTCGAGAGTTGATGCAAACTTCACCGGTGCATCCAAACCCCGTGATATGATACACTCTATCACACATAAGCCTCATTATATCTTCCTCAAAACAGCCACCATACCTACCTATTATGGCATTTCCATAGCCATTCTGAGATATATTGCCATGCAACTTCCATCATCATCATATACATGACTTGAGCATTTATTGTCATATTGCTTTGCATGATCGTAAGATAGCTAGCATGATGTTTTCATGGCTTGTCCGTTTTTTGATGTCATTGCTACGCTAGATCATTGCACATCCTGGTACACCGCCGGAGGCATTCATATAGAGTCATATCTTTGTTCTAGATATCGAGTTGTAATATTGAGTTGTCAGTAAATAAAAGTATGATGATCATCATTATTAGAGCATTACCCTAGTGAGGAAAGGATGATGGAGACAATGATTCCCCCACAAGTCGGGATGAGACTCCGGACGAAAAAAAATAAGAAAAATAAAAAAAGAGAAAGGCCAAAAAAAGAGAAGGCCCAAAAAAATGAGAGAAAAAGAGAGAAGGGGCAATGTTACTATCCTTTTTCCACACTTGTGCTTCAAAGTAGCACCATGTTCTTCATATAGATTGTCTCCTATGTTGTCACTTTCATATACTAGTGGGAATTTTCATTATAGAACTTGGCTTGTATATTCCAACGATGGGCTTCCTCAAATGCCCTAGGTCTTCATGAGCAAGGAAGTTGGATGCACACCCACTTAGTTTCTTTTGTTGAGCTTTCATACACTTATAGCTCTAGTGCATACGTTGCATGGAAATCCCTACTCCTCGCATTGACATCAATTGATGGGCATCTCCATAGCCCGTTGATTAGCCGCGTCGATGTGAGACTTTCTCCCTTTTTGTCTTCTCCACATAATCTCCATCATTATATTCTATTCCACCTATAGTGTTATATCCATGGATTGCGCTCATGTATTGCGTGAGGGTTGAAAAAGTTGAAGCGCGTTAAAAAGTATGAACCAATTGCTCGGCTCGTCATCGGGGTTGTGCATGATGGGAGCATTTTTGTGTGACGAAGATGAAGCATGGCCAAACTATATGATTTTGTAGGGATAAGCTTGCTTTGGGCTTGTTGTTTAGAAAAGACATGATTGCTTTATTGGTACGTTCGAAGTATTATTGCTTTTATGTCAAATGATAGACTATTGCTTTGAATCACTCGTGTCTTAATATTCTTGCCATGATTAGACATATGATCAAGATTATGCTAGGTAGCATTCCACATCAAAATTACTTTTTTATCATTTACCTACTCGAGGACGAGCAGCAATTAAGCTTGGGGATGCTGATATGTCTTCGTCGTATCTATAATTTTTGATTGTTCCATGCCAATATTCTCCAACTTTTATATACTTTTTGCAACTTTTTATATTATTTTTGGGACTAACATATTGATCCAGTGCCCAGTGCCAGTTCCTGTTTGTTGCATGTTTTTTGTTTCGAAGAAACCCAATATCAAACGGAGTCCAAACGGGATAAAAAAGGACGGAGATTTTTTTTGGGAATATTTATGATTTTTAGGAAGTGAAATCAACGTGAAACGGTGTCCGAGGTGGTCACGAGGTAGGGGGCGCGCCCTACCCCCCAGGCGCTCCCCTGACCCTCGTGGTCCACCCGTAAGGCGGTTGACGGTCTTCTTTTGGCGCAACAAAGCTAATTTTATGAGAAATATCTGGGCGAAAGATTCATCCCAATCGGAGTTACGGATCTCCAGATATAAAGGAAATGGTGAAGGGGTAGAATCAGGGAACGCAGAACCGAGAGATAGATCCAATCTCGGAGGGGCTCTCGCCCCTCCCAAGCCATGGGAGCCAAGGACCAGAGGGGAAACCCTTCTCCCATCTAGGGAGGAGGTCAAGGAAGAAGAAGAAGAAGGGGGGCTCTCTCCCCCTTGCTTCCGGTGGCGCCGGAGCGCTGCCGGGGGCCATCATCATCACCGCGATCTTCACCAACACCTCCGCCATCTTCACCAACATCTCCATCACCTTCCCCCTTCTATCTACAACAGTCCACTCTCACGCAACCCGTTGTACCCTCTACTTGAACATGGTGCTTTATGCTTCACATTATTTTCCAATGATGTATTGCCATCCTATGATGTCTGAGTAGATTTCTATTGTCCTCGGATTCTTCTCCAGTCTCACCGTCTACGTTGCTACCGTTGTGACTGCGGGAGGATGTTGAGTATATTGATTAGATTGGAAACATAGGATAGACTGAGAAATATTCTGGCTTGCCTTGTACTCCAAGATGACCAGGTACTCCTATATATATATGCCCACGAGCCTCAAGCAATAAAACTACTATTCCACCAATCCTCTCTCTCTTCTAACAGCTAGGACTAGTAATATGTTAGCTCATAATCTTGCCCAGTTTGGGCGTAGGGAGTTGTGTGGTGTGGTTATGCAACTTGCAAGGCACAACGCCGACCTGCGTGTTGAGCCTGGCCTTGCGTAATTGTAATGACGATGTTCATATTTTTTAACTAATTCTCCCAGTGGTTGGTTTATAGCTCAATATGTCTCAGTAAACGCAACTTGGAAGATGTTAATTTCATGAAGTACACTGTCCCCAAATTCTTCAACCAAACAATCTTCTTATGGTTTCGTTCGTCTAATCGAGAACGAGGATCTTCCTTGGGAGGGGAAAATTGTGAGGACGCCAGTTCTCTGAACTTATCTGAAGAACTTGACACTTGAATATGAATATGCGAAGGAGTATGCCGAGTAAGAGATGGTTGGCTACGATGAGCTCCGGTAAATGAAGATCAACTCTCTCGGAGACTCCACTATTTACTATCCATTGTCAGCACAGTTTAACTCAAGTTTAACTTTTGTAATCTAGAAAATTCCTAGTGGAGACCGAGCTACATAGGTGCCACTATCTGTACCGACCAGCCTCATCGTGATTTGGGTCATGCGCCTTCAATTGCATCGTATTTAGTTGAGTGAATTGCAGAAAACCACCACATTGAAGCCTAGGGTTGCAGAAAAGACTCTTCTATGATTTTGTGCCAGAAAACACCAATTTTGGTCCTAATCATTTGTAGAAAACACCTAACCGTCTGTTCGGTCATTTTAACCTCTATTATGACAGGTGGGGCCCGATTTTGAGGACGTGGCGTAACGCCCATGAGATCACGCCGTCTGACGGTGCTACAGTGGCAACAAACGCGCCGTCTCGGTCAAAACAGCACGGGTCCCTTATCCACTTCATTCTCCCCCTTTCACCACTCTACTCTCCTCTGTCTCTCTTTCTCCCCGTGCTACTTGGCGACAGCGAGCCCTGACGACGGCGTGGAGTGGATGCCCTGGCGGGGGAGTGGATGGAGGCTGTAGCGGAGGATTGCTTCCCGGCGGCGAATCGATCAAAGTGGAGGAGGTGTGCGGCAGCTCAAACCCTAGTCGGGCCTCGAAGAGGAGAGTGCCATCGCCGTCGCTTGAGTACCGCGCCGCCGACGCTCTTGCCCGTGTTGTGCGAGCTACTCCGATGGGTAGCCATCAATGGGCTTCTGCATTTGGTGGCGTTGAGTAAGTTCTCCCCATGTTTTACTGTGGATTCTAGGGTTAGGGTTCAATTTCTCATAGTTCAATAGTTAGACTTCCATTTGAATGAACTGTAGGTCATTATTGTTTGTAGTCTAACCTCTGATATGTATCCTATCAGTTAGACGATTTTGCTTCAGTGTATGAAGTTAACTGAATTTTCTCAGTGTACAAAAGGTTTTCAGTTTACTGAATATTGTTTAGTGTCAATAGTTAACTGAATATGCACTGTATATAGTGTATAGTGTACTAAGTTAACTGAATTTTCTTATTTGTAATATTTAACTGAATATGCACTGAATAGTTAACTGAATTTTTTTAGTGTTCAAAAGATTTCAGTTAACTGAATATGCACTGAATAGTTAACTGAATATTGAAACTGTATGTATGAACTTAACTGATTTTTTTAGTGTAATATTAAACTGAATATGCACTGAATAGTTAACTGAATATTGAAACTGTATGTATGAACTTAACTGAATTTTTTTAGTGTTCAAAAGATTTTAGTTAACTGAATATGTATCAGTTTCACCTAGTAATTTGTAATATTTATTTGTGCACTGTATATACTTCAGTTTGTTATTAATTTTAATTATTAGAAATGTATGCATAGAAATTAATGTGTAGCTTCTTTGCTTTGTAGTTTGTGTGATGATGTGTGGGAAGTTATGCTCCACTTTCATGACAGGGACAATTTGGAAAGGACCATGTGTGTTTCAGACATAACATTTCTGAATCTAATAGCACTGATAGAGACAACATGCTATGGAGAGGATGGCTACATGTACTTTGTTAGGGATGCTGGCTTGGGAGTAGCTAGTTTGGAAGAGGTCTGTGATGATGACAAGGTTGATGAGATGCTAGACCACATTGCCAACAGAGATCAGACCATAGTTAATCTGACAGTAGTTAGGGGTAGTGAGCCCAGACCTGGAGATTTAAACATAAGTCATGTTTGTGAGCAGCAGGTCCCTATAGGCAGTGTTGGAGAGAGGACTGTGTATGAGGTCAGTGAGGAAGGTGTGGTGTACAGGTCACCATCCAAAAAAACAAGGAGAGTTGCACAAGTTGATGAGCTGGAGGCACAAGATATGGATCAAGGAAATGCAGGAGATGTTGATTTGGAGCAAGAGGAGTTGGAAAGAACTATGGAGCTTAAGAGGAGGAATAAAATACAGAGGTATAAGAAGCATAAGAAGAGTGTTGAGAGGGTGGAGGTAGTTAAAAGAAAACTTCCCGTTTTACTAACTGAAGATGACTCTGACTTGGAGCAAGATGAGGATTTCATGGCTAGGATGGCTGAGATGAGGAGGCAGAGACATGACCCATTTTTACACTTTGAAGGTGGCACTAATGTTGAAGAGCCTTATGAGCTAGAAGAAGAGGTACTGCATGAGGAACATGGAGAGGATGAGGAGCATGGAGAGGATGAGGAAATTGAAGAGGAGGTGGTACCACAAGGGGAAAAGAGGAAGAAGTTGAAAGTAAGAAAGGGGCCAACTAGTAGATCACATGCAAGTTTGGAGAAAAATTTTGAGGATGTTTGGGTGCCATCATCTGATGAGGATCCAAATCCTGGTGATTTGAAGGAGGAGGATGATGATGGGGCAGTACCCCTAGCTTTTGTGCTTGGCAATAAGAGTAGGGCCAAAAAACCCAAACCAAGAATCTGGTATGCTGAGGATAGAGCGAGCCCAGAGATGTAGTTTGTAAAGAAGATTTGTTTTGAAAGTGTTTACCAGTTTAGAAGGGCACTTCTCACATTCCACATAGCTCAAAACAGAAACTATCAGTTTCACAGGAACTGCAATGACAGAATCATAGCTATTTGTAGACATGAAGATTGCCCTTTTTTCATTGCAGCTTCTGTGTTGGCAAATGAGAGAACATTTTGCATTAGAAAGGCAAATTTTTTGCACACATGTCCAGCTGTAGCAGAGAGCACCAAGGTGACTACCAAGTGGGTCACACATCAGGTGTTATAAGCAATAAGAACAGACTTGAACACATCAATAACTACAATAATGCAAAATCTGAAGAGCAAGTATGGAGTTGAGATCAGCACTCATATGGCCTACAGGGCTAAGAACAAAGCAGTTGGGATGGTGCAAGGAGATCAGAGGGGTCAGTATACCAGGATCAGGGATTATTTGCACGCTGTCTTGGACACAAATCCAGGTAGTAGGTGCATTGTCACTACTAAGTTCTTGAAGGAGCATCCAAGCAAAAATCCAAGGTCCACACATATACGTAGTATCAGATGAGGCTAATGCTGAGGGCACAACTAAACAAGCCCTGAAAGCAAAAGAGCACACACACACACACAACCGCCCGAAACAACCGGCCTAATGGGGCTCCGGTGGAGGGGGCGGTAGCGGAGGCTCCATGCGGAAGGCCATCACGTGAAGGTCGGCGAGGAAGGTGTCGATGGTGTCCCTGTCCTGGGTGCGGCTAAGCGGCCACCAAAGCTGCAGGTAACCACACAGTTTAAAGATCGTGTCAGTTGCACGTCGAAGAGGCACTTCTTGAATGACAAGCTTGTTGCGGATGGTCCAAAGCGTCGAGGCGAGGACCCCAACGCACAACCACCTAATTTGGCGGTGCCGGGGGGCGGAGGCTTGGATTTTGGCTAACAGGTCGGGGAAGTTGGTGTTACACCAATTTAGTCAAATTGGAAGAGGCTCGACTTTTCAAAATAATGATACACCTTATATTTGAAACGTAGGGTGTAGAAAATTGATGGAAACCTAATAACACAAATGGCCCAACCCTTCTAATACAAGGTTATATGACACGAACTTTGTGTCACTAGATTCGTATTTAAAAGTACTTAGTTGTGATAGTGATTTTGTATCACACAAAACAAATATTAAAAGAGTATATGTTTGTCAGAGTCTTGTCTTAACGAAACAAAATACGCCTTATTCATCGAAATGGAGGGAGCAACTTTTCTCACGTAAGTCCGATGGTGCACTTGCCTTTGGAATTAAAGAACATCAGCTTACGATACTGACCAGAGATCATAATTATTCTGCTCTACAGCTATATGAAAGGATGAGCTAATTCTATTGTCATTGTGCTTCACACTTCTCTGTCATGGTATACAGATTCCAGAGCTAGCAATTATGCTGAGACAGATACACCGAAGGGGATCAGCGGAGTGGATTCTCATTTTTAGTACTGGGTTCTAACATGACCCTGTCGCTGTCTGGTACTACATCAGCACATATGGTCAGTACTACATCTATGAGAATGGATATCGCGTGTTATGGACTTCAGATGCGGTACTTACTAACTTATTACAAGTTCATCTGGTTACTCGAAATTTCTCAACGTGTCTTGTGTGATCTTACATCCATATCCATATTCAAATAGGTCAAGGAGTGCAATGTACATAATCCATGTGATGAGTCTAGCCAAAAAATTCATGGCATAAACAATAAAAATTAAAGCATCACCACTGATGTTTTTGCCAACAACATTATGAGATTTTTGCAATAATTGTAGGAACACAAGATAAATACTTAGGCTCCCTGTGGTGGGTAGTATCATAAGTTAGTATCATGCACACGGGGAAATACCTCTTGGCTCCTCATTGTATCTACACTCTATATGGGAAAATAATAATTAATAATTATAAAAAAGTCAAAACAGTTTTGAAGTTTTTTACAATAAACTTGACTTTCCTTTGCACCAGTATATAAATTTTCACAAGAAAAACTCAAGGTTGACTTCAGTGTAAAAAAGACAAAAAATATTTGCTATTATAGGGTCACTATTCACACTATTTTGCCCGAAAATTTGTCTTTTCTGAAAGAAGTCAAAGCTTTTTTTATTTTTGTGGAAATTTTTTCATAAGTACAATGGAAGGTCAAGTTTATTTCAAAAATGTTTTCACAATTTTTTGACGTTTTACTGAATTACAAAAAAAAAATCATGTAGGGTGTAGATACACCCATAAACCAAACATCCGCCTCCCATGCATGGTATGATACTAGCCCTGTAATGTATAGTATCATAGATGATTTTATTTATTGTCATGCAAGACATATAGTAGTATAATACCCCATCTGTTCTTAAATATAGGTCCTTTTAGAGATTTCAATATAGACAACATAAGCAAAATGAGTGAACCTACACTTTAAAATACGTCTATATTCATCCATATATAGTTCATATTGAAATCTCTAAAAGTACTTATATTCAGGAATGAAGAAAGTATTTATTATGATACGGTATCATTGATATGGTACTCAACCATCTTTTTTTTCCATTTAATTATATGTCATCTCATTAAAATTGTCTAGTTGGTATGCATGATACTTCCATTATGGACAGCCTTATAGGTATAGAGCTGCTGAAGAAGAATCCTACACCGCGGCTTAGGGATATGACATGGGCAGAAGCAAAGTAATGCTTTAATTAAGTTCTTATGACAATGAAGACGCAATCGAGGACATGGACTCGTTTGGAGCTGCACCAGTTGATATGAACTTATGTTCCAGTGGGTTAAAGACCGCTAAGAGAATCACGGAGAACATGGGCTCGAAAGAAGTATTGAGTCCATATCTGTAATGTTGGACTTGGTATGTTCCTCTCCATTCTTTGATGGATTTTTTTTTTACTATCGAGAGTCAATGAGAAAAATGTTTCTTTTTAAGAACAAAAACATTGTGTATATAGCTACTGAGCACGGAAAGAAGGTGATCCTTGGCACGTCCTTTGGCAGGGTTTTCGCCTATGATCCCGTGACACACGAATTGCATCCTGATTGCAGGAAGATGGGAAAGGGAACATGACGACAAGTGAAATGGTGTAGTAAAAGTAAATAGTGGTTCATTCAACGGCGAGCATCGTGAGCTGTTGGATCTTCTCATGCGCGTCAATCTTGTCCATTAACTAAAGAACCAAACACTGCAGCTCCTTGTCAACGATCTGCTCATCGGTGCTCGGGGTCTGCAGCTAGTCATCGAAGATCTGCTTGTTGGTACTCCTCATCGACTAAAAGCAACACGATCATTAGAAAATAAGTGAAAACTGCTAACGCAGTGGAGGAAGAGGCAATGATGTTAGTGCTAGCCATATCCATGAGTGTGATGGCAGCACAGACAAACTATGCAGACCAGAAGAAGAGCCCAAGAGTGTCCAATGTATTCCTGGCACATCATCCATCCTAACACATGGTTGTTGGCCCATTGGAAGCAACACGCCCCTGAACCTCCATCATGTGTATGAACGGCCCTCCATTGAAAGCAACTTTTTTAATCAAACCATGTTAACGAGAACAAATATATGGATCAACCATGAACAGAAAGATGGTATAGCAAGTAACTGATGATACTTTTGATCTATGTACTCATACAATTATCTAAACGGTATGTGGTATGGGGTGGGGTGGGGGCATTGGTCCTCTGCTTCTAACTTAGGATGGTTGGTGGTAGGCCCCTCCCTGCTCAGCCACACCCTCGATGCACTAGATCCGCGCCCTGGCCACCCACCATTCGCCGGAACCCGGCGAAGCCTGAGCTGCTGGGACCCGACGACACATGAGATGCGCACCTTCGCTTGTCAGGGTCGGCCCGTGCCGCCCACACGCCTTGTGAGAGGGAAGAAGGGCCCCGTCATCGCTGACACCACATGGTCTTTGCCTGGCGGCAGCCTTCAGCAGCAGCAAGGAAGGGAAAGGGTGGGTTGAGAGCTGGTGGCAGCGCCGTTAGATTTTGCTCCCGGGCTGCTCGCGGGAGCGTCACGGGAGAAGTGTATGAGTGTGTATGCATGGGCAAGAACGCATTCGGTAAAGTAGAGCACCAGGGATCATTAGTTTCATATGGCAAAATAACTAAAAGCAACATGATGATTAGAAAATAATAAGAAGAAAAATGGCCAACTCAGATGAGGAAACATGCGTGAAGTCAGTGTTGGCCATAACAATGAGCGGGATGACGGCACAACGAACTGTCCCATATATAAGCGCGAGGCTCATAAGTGTCCTAGGCTTGTCTGGCATGTCATGCATCTTGACCCGACTGCTCTAACAGGTGCTTGGTGTGATAACATTCAAGAGGTAGAGATGTTGCAGGTGCAAGAGTAGGCGACTTCATGAAAATGTTGCAAGTGTTAAAGTTGATTTGTTTTAGCACTATGTATTGTGGGTGTAGAACAGCCACACTCTTTCAGCTATTGCCTCTCATCTGTATGCTTTTTGTAAACGTTTTACTCTGCACCAGTAGCTCCAAAATTTCAGACGCCCTGTCTGGTGGTGCGTGCACTTTCTATGCCAGTGTACCGTTGAATGTGCATAGAGGCGGACACGGTAACGTTCGAGCCGAGAACAAAACCAAAGTCGAGCAATCTATGTAAAGTTCAATTCAAACAAAACAGCATATACAGAACCGCCTCGCTGAAAGACCAAATTCGTTGCCGATCAGCTATGCGGAGACCAAATTCGTTGTCGATCACCTCATGATAAGGACACACTAAACAAATCACAATCACCTAGCTATTGTTGGTATTAACCATTGTTGTTTAGTAGTTCATCTAGTTTATTTCTGTTTGGGTCTGTTCAGTCTAAGTCTAGTACATCGATGCATGGCATCATGATGAACTGGACTGATGGATCGGCAATGGTGCGAGCTGATCATCGGTCAAGTGAAGCCAGGAGTTGTGAGTACATGCATAAGTTCTAGATAGATTTTATGGGTACATGCATGCAGCCGAGAGCAAGAGGGACATTGCCGTGCCAAGAGACTAGCTCAAAGTGAGCTAAGTTAGTTGAGGCAAACACGTTGAGTACTTGAGTTGGTCCATTGGAGTGGCTGGATGAGCATGCACTTGTTTAGTGGAGTACATGTGTTTGTGGAGCGTGAGTTTAGGATTAGGCCGGTGTGTGTGACTTGGCTCGTGCGTTTGCTTCCCTTTTAAATACCCATGTAATCACTTTGGTTAATTAAGAAAAAGAGAGTCAAAAAAGGCACAAGTTGTACGGTGCCAAAACTCCGGTGTATTCTTCTTCTATCTTGTGTGCGTGAGTTCATCTCCTACCTTGGGCAAAGATTACAGTTATCTATGAGGCTTTGCTCTTGCTGCACTGACCAACCGCTGGAACTGCCGCCCGTCGCAGGGGATCCTGAGGACGCCGGGCTGGCCCTAGCCGAACTGCTGCTCGGCCATATCCAGCAGCGCCGCCATGCACGGCTCCATGAGCGCTCCGATATGCACCAGGACCCGCTCGTCGCCGTTCACATCCTTGCCCAACAGCGACAGCGGGAGGTACCCTTGGGGACCTTTCCTCCGTCGCTGGCATCAGCGGTGAGGATGTATGCTTCGGCCGTCTGCTTCTTTCGCCAGGCGGCCATTGCTGCTGCCGTTCTGTGGGTGTTGTGTGGCGATGTCCTGATGATGCTGGACTGGAGGGAGCCCTGCCATACGTGTTTATAGTGTTAGGGAGGAAGATCGTCCCGGGTTAATCGATCAGGATGTGGTTGTTGATTTCGGAAAAGCGACGCCAAGATCTTCCGGTGAATGAGTTTGGAAAGGGGTTTAGATGAGTTGCGTACGCTATGTGACAAGGCGGGGTGACGATGACTACGTAGACGATGGCGTCTCATATCCCGGTGTAGGGATTAGTCAAAGCAAATATATTTCACAAATGGTCCCTGTCAAGGAGAACAAAGATATTGGCTAATTCGCAGGGGCCATACGGCTTTGAGTGCAGATTCTTTTTTTCTTTTGAGAAAATGATCCTTTGTTTTTAGTTTTTTTTTAACACAGTACAAACGCAAGCGCTCATATACACACGCATACACTCACCCCTATGAACACACACATGCACACTCTACCTCTATGAGCACTTCCGAAAGACCGAGCCGGCATATCATCTTGAAATTTACGAAGTCACCGTAGGCACCTCGTCATCGAGGGGAACGTCTACTCCCACTGAATGCGCATTGCCGGAAATCCTGAAATAAATGCGAGCACCAGGACTTGAACCCTGATGGGCTGGGGATACCACAATCCATCTAACCTTCCAACCATAGGTTGGTTCGCTGATCCTTTGTTTTCAGTGAGTGGATGGTACGTGCAGATCTTGACCATAAGACCGGACGAGCGGAGCGGCCTCTTGGGCTCGGCTCGCCCAATGAGTAAACATGCCGAGCCGAGTCGGTCTTATTTACTTGTTTGTGTCTTCGGGACGACCCTTGAAATCACTAGTGAAGAGGGTATTACTCAAAAAAAAAA
>NC_041391.1:57893263-57896227 GCF_002162155.2 Triticum dicoccoides
CGGCCGTCCACCACCACCCCCTGCCCCCGGAGCCAAGGTGAGCATTTTTTTGTTTTTTTACTATTTTTCTTTGCTGTTTAGGTTTAATTAGGTTATTGATAGGTTTAGGTTAGTGGTTGGTTTAGGTTAGTGCTAGATTTAGGTTTAGATAATTAGAAGAAGAAAGTTGAAAAAAAGAAGAAGAAGTAGAAGAAGAGGAAAAAGGAAAAAAAGGAAGAAGAATAAGAAGAAAGTTGAAAAACAGAACAAGAAAGGAAGAAGGAGAAGAGGAGGAGGAAGGAGAAGAAAGAAAAAGGAGAACAAGAAAAGAAGAGAGGCGGAGAAGAAGAAGATGGAAAGGAAAAGGAAGAATGCATCATTGTTTAATTGTAGAGGCTGAATCGAAAGGTTGACCTTTCTTAGGAGTAGCATCTTCAAATAAGTAACCCTTCATGTCTCCAAATAAAATAACAGAACAACATAACTCAGAACGGTAATATAACCAAGAAATCATACAAAACATTAAAACAGTGGAAACTACGACAAGGTTTTGACATCATTAAACCCTCCCACATGATTGAAATAAAAAAACATAACTCTGCATATGCAAAGACAGAAGGCGTAACAGAGAAGAAAATCATTATAAAGAAACTAGTTGCTGACATTAAGCTTGCACATTCAATAGGTCACACCTTTACTGCTGAGCCGGATATAGCGTTGGAACTCTGTTTTGGGGTCACTGCCATACTCCATGACATCATTAGGCTGATGGTTCTGAACCTGCAGAAAGCAATATAATTCATACAGACATAAAAAAGGGCTCAAGCAGCACTCCAGAATTAATTGAACATGGGGAGGAAATTGTCAGGGACAACCTTGGGTAAATAAGATATTGCATCTTCGAGGACGAGAGCTTTTTCAAGTGTTTATTTGCTGCTTCCTCATAAGCAACGAGACATCTCTGAGGACATAACATCATTTTAGTAGGATGTAACAATCATTAGTCTTCGAGAAGAATGATATTAAATAACATAGTGGCCTGTGATGTATTTTCGTACCGAAAATGCATTTGGCACTAGTCCTCGCTTAACAACATCATGGGTGGGAAGCGGGAACTTCGGAAGTGCACTGGTGTAGTTGATTATCTTTTGCTCAAAATTTATGCTGCTATAATGTTGTATGATAATGTTGTAAGGGTACTAATTGGTCTCTTCTGTTGCTTATCAAAGATGGGGGGAAGCAGCCACCGCCGCTCTGCCTCACCGTAGTACGAGGTGGATGCTTTCGAGTTCTTCAGTATCATACTTGGGACTTTAGTATCAGCCACGAGGCAGGTATATAAAACGAGAGATCTCCCCTTCACCCATCTCATTCTGATAACTCTGTTGTTTGCTACATCACTCCTTGTCCCAAATTGCAGAGGCTGCCTGACATTTTTATGAACATGCTGGGTGAAGATCCACCAGATAATGTGAAGCTCCGACAGGCCGGCAGCGGGGTTCGCGGGCTGTGGGACGTGGAGTTGGTGATCGAGGAGGGCCACATGTACCTGTGCCGTGGCTGGGAGAAGTTATACAGTGCCTACGACCTGCGGACCGGGTACTTTCTTCTCTTCAGGTACGACGATGACGCCACAATGCTCATCGTGAAGGTTTTCAACACGACTATGTGTCGCATGCGCTACGCTGACGACGAAGATGCCAGTGCGTTCTACCTCTTCTTATTCCTCTACATTTGGCTTTGTGTCACATCGATTATTAACGGTCATTGTTGCATTTGGACAGGCAATGGGAGAAGCAGCAGCGACACCGGCTACAGCCAAAGCAGCAGCGATTATGGCTGTAGCAAAAGCAACAACGATTCTGGCTTTAGCGAAAGCAGCAGCGATTCTGGCAGCAGCAAAGACAACAAGAAGGATGATCCGGACTGGAGTGGGGAAGAAGAGGAGCAGAGTGGGGATGAGGAGCTGCAGGATGACGATGGGCATCAGGCTGAGGATGACCTAGCGCTGGTGGTGGCTGACCAAGGGCAAGAGATGGTGGTGGCTGACCATGGGCAAGAGATGGTGGTGGCTGACCATGGGCAAGAGATGGTGGTGGCTGAGGATGACCTAGCGATGGTCGTGCCTGTCCTGCCTGGAGGTGGCCTCGCGATGGTGGTGGTGCCTGACAATGACCACGCACCGGTGGTGGCGCCGGCGATCCCATAGCTGGGGACATGACCACGCCAATTGTGATAGAAGACTACATCACATAGCTGCCTCCACTGCCTCACCGCTCTTGGCGCATCAGGCTGAGGAAGGAGAAGGAGAAAAATAATGAGAACTGAACTATGTCAGGTATGTCAGATCTCCAAAATGATATATATATACTTAGTTACCTATGTTATCTCTAATATGCTTAGTTTTCTATAGGTTAGCTCCAAAATTACTTATGTTAGCACAAAATGATCAAGTTTACATAATAAGCTTATAGTCTTCTTCTTATTCTTTTTATTCTTCTTCTTTTTCAAAATGTCATAGATTAGCTTCATTTTACCTAAGTTGGCTCTAATATGCTAACTTAGAGAGCTTATATGCTTAGTTTCCTATAGGTTAGCTTCAAAATAACTTATGTTAGCACAAAATGATCAAGTTTACATAATAAGCCCATCCCTTATGTTAGCACAAAATACCAGATACTAATGTTATATTTTTTGAATTTGTGAACAATTCTTTAAAAATTCTAAACACTAAACCCTAAACCCTAAACCCTAGCCAAAACAGGTGCGCCACTAGTAGGCCTTTTTCCTAGTAGTGGGTCTATGATGGCAGAGAAGCCCATAGTTGACGCACCCAGGAAAGATCCATCGGAGTATCATCGGGGGCCTTTTTTAAGAGATGGCCATACGGAATATCCTATTTGACGCTTATTGCGGCAAATTGTCGAAGGAACGCACAGGGAACAGGGCCGGTCCACTACTGATGGATTACCGTGCTACTGTATC
>NC_041391.1:57898251-57898903 GCF_002162155.2 Triticum dicoccoides
AGTTCAAACATTTTGAAAAAACAAATCAATGAAAAAAAAATGAAACTCCAATAGGTTGCCACAAATGGCGCATGATGGGCCAGCCTATGTAGCTTTGTCTTCTTTCGGCTTTCTTCCACGGGTTTTCTGGGTTTTTTGTTAGTATTCCTTTTTGATTCATTTCCATTTGCTTAGGTTTTCCATCATATATTTATTTTCCACTTTCCTTTTTTATTCTCTCTTTTTAACCTTTAGTTTCATTTTTTACTTCTCCTTGTAAATTACATGAATGTTTCTCATTTTATAATGATGAAAATTTCAAAAACTTCATTGTAATTTTAAAAAATTTGAATGCTTCAGATAAACACTATCTTTCTAATTCATGATATTTTAAATCTAATGTTTTTTCGAAAAAAATAATCTTTTAAAAATTATTATTTTATAAAAAATTAAAATCTATCAACATCAAAACATTTTCTCTAAAATAAAAACTTACGGGAAGACCGGTGAAAAACCAAATAGAAAAGGTTCATGCACATGCAAGAAGCCTAAAATGGGGTGGCTCGTAATTGTGCCGGTGCTTGTGCCTATGCATTTGGTCTATGTACTCTTTACTGAAGATGGAGAATAGGACCACTCTGCCCACGTCTTGTTAAGCGTGAGCCGCCTCGCA
>NC_041391.1:57899169-57907281 GCF_002162155.2 Triticum dicoccoides
GCATCCTCCTCGGTCTTCACTAGGTTTGTGGCACCGTAGCTCCGTCACACCAATGCATCGTCGACCCCCCTCAGCCAGTAAACATGCTCACGCTCCACCACACCCGCGCTCTGCCATGCATTACCCAGGCCGGGCATTGCCATCCTTACCATACACAGATCACCCATCGGCACATGCCCAACATGGCGACGCCTCTCGTGCTTCTTCCTCGGCGAAGTGTCAGTGCACTGCTGCAAGTGCATTTTTTTTCCATGATGAGATACATAACTGGAAGTTGAAGAGGGCATGAAAAACTAGCTTGAACCACCTAAAATATCAAATATATAATTCATTATCTTAATACGTACATTTGGAAGCTTCAAGACATGTATGTCTGCTAATTGTTTTATCAGCAAATCATCAATATTGTTATCTCTGGTAATGTTGCTAAAAATAATGAATCCATAACGCCAACTTGGTTCAAATTTTATGAAACAATTGTTCATTTTATCACTTGTAGGAGACGCATGTCATGTGTGGCAAATTTGTTTGGGATATGCATATTTTTCGTCCCTTATTTTTTTAAAGTATAAAAATGGTTCCTTAACTCTAAAACTAGCAAACCTTGGTCCCTAGACTTTTCAATCCGGATAGTCCCCTGGGTTTGACTGCCACGTCACTTTAGCCATACCAAAACCACCAATATGTTAAAGTAAAAGGCTGGCCCTGGTAATCGAACCAACAATCGAAATAGCACAAGGGACTAAAAGTATCTGGTTTGAAAAATTAAGGGACTAAGATTTGTTGGTATTAGAGTTAAGGGACCATTTGTATACTTTGAAAAGAGTTAAGGGATGAAAAAAATATACTTAGCCCAATTTGTTTCTACCAGGATTTTGAATATAGTTCTGTATATGACATGTATCGATCCTAACATGGGCCGGCCCGTTCCTCCGTGTGCGAGTTGTGTAGAATAATGATGCGTATGTGAGCTTCAACAGGCTAGTTAGCTGCTCAAAGGGGTGAGATCCAAGATGAATGTGGAACTGAACGCTTGGTTTAATGTGTTTTTTTTTTAAAAAGGAGGATGACCCTCGGCCTCTGCATCTGGGCGATGCATACGTCCACTTTATTAATTATTCTCACTAGGCCTTACAAAGTCATACAACAGTAAGACTAAAGCCGCCGTCTAAGCTACAAACTGTCGCTACACCTATCAAGTTGATGAAGGGGCGCAGATAGCCTGGGCCTAATACCAAACAGCCATCGCAACCAAGCCTAACATCTAAGACCTGAGACCCCAACCTAGCCACTTGCTGGGTATTGGGCACACACTGGTCCTGCGTGCTCTCAGAGGCCGCCACCGCCAACTGCCACCGCTCCATCTTCAGAACTGTACCGATGCATCAACCTTGCTCGGTCCAGCTATCGTCGATGCCACCACGGCGCCCAACGGCACCTCCTCCCTGTGCGCAAACAGCTGAACACGTCACGGTCGCCACTGATACACCGCAGCGCCATGCTGCCAAGTACCACCAGCCAACACAACTTGAAGCCCTTGGAGGATCTGTCATGCGTAGCACCTGCCGACCAGGCATGACCAAGCATAGCACCTGTCGGTCAGGCATGACTTGACATCTCCACCGAAGCTCCGTACGAGATGAAGCCGCTCCACCTCCTGCCTCTGACTTCCAGCGCTGCTTCACAAAACGATGCTCCGAAGAGAGAAACGACACCGCAGTGCTGTCATCGTCTGGTCTGAAACACCAGATCCTAGGATTTCCCCCGGAGCAATACGAGTGGGTTGACGGTAGTCACATGACGATGCCTTCATCAAGGTAACGACGTGGAACGCCGCCATCGCCCGCCGTCGGCTCGGTTTTCACCGGCAACTACGTTCTTCCCGACTCGCAGCTGGTACCAGATGACGGATCCCGAGATCCGAACACCCAGCCTCAGGTCGACCACCTCTGATGGAAGAGATGACCACCACCGCCGGCTGCACCGGTCAGAACATATCTGATCGGAGGTGCCGCCGACGAAACCACCAGGCCCTCCACGCCGCCGTCGCCGATCTGAAGGCAACATGCATGCCACCACAACCAATCCGACCGCCGCCGACAGCAGCCGCCGCCGCCGGAAGGGCCATCCGCAGCGCCCGCAGCCCTGGCCTCCGCCGCGCCAAGCCATCACCGTCTGAGGACGGGCTGGTCTCCCACCGCCTGCAGCCATCCACCGCGCCACAGATCCCAGATCGGTCGCGCCACCACACGCCTTGGGGTCCGCCCCACCCCGGAGACGCGCGAGAGAGGAGATCCCCCGCCACCACCATCGTCCCCCGGGCTTAGCCCGACAGCGTCTTCCGGGGGGTTGCGGAGGGAGAGGAGGAGGGAGTTTGCGGCGGCAGCGGCTAGGTTTCTGGCCGCCCGGGTCGCCCTAGGGGGAGGACGACGCGGGGGCTCGTGTCGTGGCGAGGGAAGTATTGATCAAGTCGGTGGCTTAATCCCTGACGACATTCACAATGAGTTGTTTCAAGCTGACCAAAAAGTATATGAGAGCATTTCCTCGCCAATGGCAAAGTATTGGTGGAGCAGCTCCATCGATCGGAGTTCCATGCATTGGATAGACTGGAAGTCCTTGTCACTTCCAAAAATCTGAGGAGGGATAGGATTTCGAGATTTTTAATGCTTCAATATCGCGTTGTTGGGAAAGCATGACTGGAGACTGACCACGAACCCAGATGCTTTATGTTCTTGGGTCCTAAAAGGCCGCTACTTCCCAACGTCCAATTTCATGCATGCTACTGTGCCTCGAAACGCTTCGACGGCCTGGAAAGGGATCATAGAGGGGAGGAAGACACTGGAAGCTGAGTTACTGAAGAGAATTCGTGGTGGCATTGTTGTGAACATCTGGACTGATAGATGGCTTCCTAGGAAGCTATCATTGCGTCCGCCGGCTCAGATTGGCGGTGCCATTCTCCACATAGTTTCAGATCTGATTGACAATGAAAATTGGTCCTGCAAAGCTGATTTAGTAAGGAATTATTTCACGCCACTGGATGCTGATGCAATCTTAAATATGCCTTTGAGACAAGGAGGTGGTGATGACTTTTGGGCGTGGGCTCACGAGAGGTCAGGATCATATAAAATATGCGTATCGTGCTTTCATGACTTGCAACGGGCAACTAGCTCTAGAGGAAGAGACCATAAATGAATCTTTAGAGAATGACAAGCAGTTGTGGACGTGGCTATGGAAGCTCAAAGTGTTGCCCAAGGTTCGCGTGTTCTAGTGGCGAGTCCTCCGTGGCATAATGTCGGTGGAATCAACACTAAGGCACAGGCATATTGCGACTATGGCTCGATGCAAAGTCTGCATGGGCGCGGACGAAGACATGATACACGCACTTATCAAGTGCTCTCATACTCAAAGTTTCTTGATAGAAGCCAGAAAGTGGTTGGACATTAAACTGAGAAAGACCGTGTAAAGATAATTTCTGTCATGTGGGCAATATGAACTTCTCATGACAATATAACACATGACAAAGTTGGTCTGAACGCGGTCCTCTCCATGAAGCGCATCAGAGAAGCCCCAATGTTGTTGGAGCTTCCAGTACAACATACGAGGATCTTGCCTGGCTTTGGTTGGAGACCTCCTGGCCCTGACTGGATAAACATCAATACGGATGCCAGTGTCTCTTCGACAGAAAACAGAAGTGGAGCGGGTGGTTTAGCAAGAACTCCCTCCACATTCATTGCTGCCCGGAGCAAGCCGAATGCTGATGTTACGGACCCACTCATCGCAGAACTCTGGCTTTGCGAGATGGAGTGATCTTTGGCATGCTTCGGGGTTTTTCGTGAGTGGTAATGGAAGTTGATTGCTTGGAGTTGGTACAACTCTGGAACTCGCGATAGTTTTCGCGCTCTGTCATAGTGCCCGTACTTCTCGAAATTGAAGGGCTAGCCTCAACGTTTCTTTCTTTTTGATATTAAACATGTAATGAGACAAGCTAACAATTCGGCCCACCTATGTGCGAAACATGCAAGCACACTGGGTGCGACTGATTGTTGGATGAACTTCCCCCTAGCTTTCTCGTAACAAGCCTGTTGGCTCATCGCGCTAGAGTAGAGATTGATTGAATAAAGCTCTATAATTGCAGCAAAAAAAAGTTAGCTGCTCAAAGCCCAATCAGTCTTTCCAGCCAAGGAGCTGAGGTGTTTTGAGGTTGCGAAGGACTACAGAAGAAGAAACATAAACGTATTCGTCTAGAATCTTAGAGATAAAGAGACAAGATGGAATTGGTTTAAACCAAGAAAAACTTGCCTTGCACCCCATCAAACATCTCCCCACATTGTATGTAATTCAACGCAAGAGTAAGTAAAACTTACGATCTCGTCCTCTGCCGCGTGCAATGGCCACATCGCCTCGAGCTGACAAACCACGTTTCAAAACTTGGTGACACTGATCTGGATAGCGCGCCAACGATACGACAACGACCTCACATTGCATGGTTGAATGATGTACATGTTGTAAGGCGCAATGTGCTTTCGTGCGTGAAACTTTTCACGCACTTGCTCGCAGAAGGCCGACTCTCTTCTCCTGCCTACGAAATCCGCGGATACGGCTAGCCACGCATTGCACAACAACTCATTCTTCATGGTCGAGTAGCTCATCATCCTTCGTACTCTAGAAAATGACATAGCATTTGACCGAACATCTGCTGGTGAATGGTGTCCGCCATGGAGGTCATCGACAGTGTGGTCGGAGTGTACCTCGGTACAAACGGCTCAAGGGTGCATAGCTCCGTCATAAAGGTGAGCGGGCGCGTCAGTGCTGGTTGCGGACGTCCGGCAATGCCTCTTTGACGGCCAGAGACGTATAACGGCGACGGCGGAGGTGGAGGGTACGGAGGCAAAGCGAGAGGAAGAAGGGGTGGAGTGGAAGGAAATGAGACCGGGGGAGGGGATTGGGTGGACCTGGGGTGCCGGAGTCCTACATTGCCGGAGAAAACCCGTCCGGACCGCCCCGTGAACCGATACAGGCCCGCATTGGATGTCTTACGTGGTCTGGAGAACGCGGTCCAAACGGACGCGGACGATTTGCGGTCCGTCTTGAAGATGCCAACGTGTATTGCTGTATGCTCTTTGTAAACGTTTTGTTCTGTACCAGTAGGTCCAAATGTCAGAGATGCGCACGCGTTCTAGATTAGTCAACCGTGTGTACCACACTACCGTTGATTGTGCACAGAGGCGGACACACCAACGTTCGAACCAAGAACAAAACCAAAGTCTAGCAATTAACATAAAACTAGTGGGATCAATTCAAAAAATACAGCATACACAACACAGCACCATCTGACTGAAAGACCGAATTCGTTGTCGATCAGCTATATGAAGAACACTACGAATTGTTCCTGCTCACTAACTAAATAAACCGGCCCCGAAAGCATATCACTACTCAGTATTCACCTATCGATAAACCGAGAAAATAGATTGGAAGATGGACGCACTGGAGGTCATAAAAAAATTCACAATCACCTAACTATGTGGCTTTGCTCTTGCTGCACATGGCCGCGACCATTTGGTGAAACTGCCGGCCGTCGCAGGGGATCCTGAGGACGCCGGGCTGGCCGTAGCCGAACTGCTGCGCGGCCATCTCCAGCAGCGCCGCCATGCACGGCTCCTTGAGCGCCACGAACCCGCTCATCGCCGTCTCCCTCCTCGCCCACCAGCGCCAGCGGGAGGTACCCCTTGGGGACGTTCTTTCCTCTGTCGCCGCCGGCATCGGCCGCGAGGTAGTATGCATCGGCCGTCTCCTTCCTTCTCCAGGCGGCCATTGCTGCTGCTGTTCAGTGGGTGTTGCGTAGGTAGCTAGCTCGGAACTGAAGGTGCTAATGGTTTGATGATAGTCGATGGCGTGGTGATGTCCAGATGATTGCTGCAGAGAGCCATGCCATGTGCTTTTATAGTGTGAGAGAGGAAGATCGTCCCGGGTTAATTGATCAGGATGTGCTTGATTTCGGAAACGCCACGCCAAGCTGGAGCAAGTTTGGAAAGGGGTTTAGTTCAGATAGTTAACGTAGGCTATGTGACAAGGGGTGGTGATGGTGACTGCGAGCGTGGACGATGGGCTCTGATTCTGGGCGTACTGATTATTATTGTCAAACCATCCGTAAATGGTCCTGTCAACATCCCCAAAAAAGGTGTTATTTAATTTTTGTTAATCTTATGTATTACCCCCTTCGTTCCTAAATATAAGTCTTTTTGGACATTTTAAATGGACAACAACATACGGATGTATGTAGACATATTTTAGATTGTAGGTTCACTCATTTTGCTACGTATATAGTCATTTGTTGGAATATCTATAAAGACTTATATTTGGAAACGAGAGGGAGTATTTGTTTGTGCCTTCGGGAAAACCCCAATTCACGGAACCCATGCACTAAGTAGATGAGCCGGCCTATCACTACCGGAACAAGGTGCTACCCCGACGGCCAAAACAATGCCGACGGCCCTCGTCGGCTTCTTCGGAGCTATGCCGACAGCCTGGTCCTGGCCGTCGGCGTATCCTAGCCGTCGGGTTAAACAGAGCTAAGACGATGGCACCCGTCGGCATAGAATGGCCGTCGGCCTAGCTGCAAGTACGCCAACAGCTGTCGTCGGCTTACAACGGCCGTCGGCATACTCGTGGGCCCGGTGACCCCGCTAGCTAACGTCGTCAGAGCTATGCCGACGGTCGAGACGGGGGGCCGTTGGCATAGGTCCGCATGCCACGTCACCGATCCGGGCCGCATCGTCCAGAACATATGTCGACGGCTACCGTCGGCATATCTGCCACGTCAGCGATCCGCGGCACGCCGCCCGCCGCCTAAACCCTGGCCGTCTCAATGCCGACGGCTATGCCGTCGGCATAGTTAGATTTTTTTTCATATATATTTTTTATGCTTTTTTATGTATTATTATATCAACTAACATGTAGCATGTTAAATATAAACATACATATGAATATATAGTAGTTTGTATTTTTTTCATATATTATATATATATATATATATATATATATATATATATATATATATAGTTTGTATTTTTTCGAGCACGTTAATAATGTGTTGTCATGTTCTTTTAAATATAGATCCTTATATTTTATTAAAATAAAAAAACAGCTATGCCGACAAAAGTTTTGTGGCGGTTGCAAACGCACGACACCCGTCTCTAGAGTGTGACCCCCCTCACGTCCGCGGTGTGCCCCCCTCATGGACGGCGCCGCCGCCGGCACCTGAAGGGGGGAAACGGACGCGTCGGGTCTACACGGAGTGGATGTAGCTATGGGTTTGGCCCGGATGTTGCTCCCGCGTGTCCCTATGGGCGGATATGACACAACTGGGTGGAGAGGTCCACTCGTCAAAGCACGTCCGTGGGAAGTCAAAGGGCTAGATCTTGTGGTCAACCTCTCCTGGGTTAGGCGGGACGGGGGCCCTAGGGGGTAGCAATGCCACCGGAGCGTCGCACCGGGCCCTCAGACATGCGGGGTGGTGTGGTGGCATGTCCGAAGAGGCGGCATGCGTCTCCGGGGCGTGGCCCCCCTCACGGACGGCGATGACACGGTAGTAGACGTTCTGCGGTAACGATGCGGCGTGAATATTATTAAATACTCGAGAACGATAAAATCATCAGTTTTTTTGCACGACGTGGGCACATGTGCTATAGGAACGATGGTAGTTTTTCATAATTTTTGATGATGGAGAAGTATCCGAAAAATTCCCTCTACGCGGATTGCTCTTCGCGCGTCTACGACTGTGGCCCGCGGCCTCCGGGGGCTAGCATGCTGCCAAATCTTGCGTAGGCGGCCTCACACAAGTCTGGAAGTGTTGTGGCGGTTGCAAATGCTTGGCACGCGTCTTCGGGGTGTGCCCCCCCTCACGGACGCTGCCGCCGCCGGCACCTGGAGGGGGGAAATGGACGCGTCGGGTCTACATGGAGGGGATCTTGCTGTGGGTCTGGCCCGGATGTTGCTCCAAAGTGTTCCTATGGGTTGACCTAACACAACCGGGTGGGGAGATCCACTGGTCAAAGCCCGTCCATGCAAAGTCAAAGGGCTTGATCCCTGGTCAAATGCTATAGGGTTAGGCGG
>NC_041391.1:57908886-57910062 GCF_002162155.2 Triticum dicoccoides
GGCGCCGCCGCCGGCACCAGGAGGGGGGAAACGGACGCGTCGGATCTACACGGAGTGGATTTAGCTGTGGGTTTGGCCCTGATGTTGCTCCCGGGTGTCCCTATGGGCGGACCTGACACAACCAGGTGGAGAGGTCTACTGGTCAAAGCCTGTCCGTGGGAAGTCAAAGGGCTAGATCTCGAGGTCAACAGCTCCTAGGTTAGTCGGGACGGGGGCTGTGGGGGGTAGCAATGCCACCGGAGCGTCGTACCCGGCCGTCATACATGCGGGATGGTGTTGTGGCATGTCCGAAGAGGGGGCACGCGTCTCCGGGGTGTGCCCCCCCTCACGGACGGCGGCGCCGCCGGCACCTGGAGGGGGGAAACGGTAGTAGACGGATCAGACACTCGCATAGTTACCGGATCAGACACTCGGTAACGGTACCCCTCAGTCAGTTGCTCTCCTATGTATCACCTTTCGCGAGACCATAGAAAATATTTATATCATAAAGAAATGTTGCCCCCCTCAATTTATTTTGAAATATTTTGACACAACGTACATTTTTTGTTAGTACAATTTAGCAAATATTTATATCATAAAGAAATGTTGCTGACCATAGAAAAAATTCGGTTCAGAAAAAAATATACGTGATATTTTAGAAAATTGTTGTACAATATAAAAAAAGGATCATGTAATTAAAAATAATGTTTCAAACCATTAAAGAAAATGTATGGTACATTTTAAATAATGTTCATGCATGTCAAAAATATGTATACCATGTATCATTTTTAATATAATTATATATCATGTATCATTCAAAATAAAATAAAAATAATAAAAATAATAAAAATATATATGCCTACGGCTAAGCCGTCGGCATAGGTGCCACGTGGCGACCTCAGTTATGCCGACGGCTTAGCCGTCGGCATAGAAAATCCTTATCCACTCGCGTGACCCCGACACTCATTCTTTCTACCCGAACCCGACCAGCTGCGCGCCGCTGCCGCACCCCCAGACCCCGACCTGCGCTGCCGCCGCACCCCCCACCCCGACCCGCCGCCGCCGCCGCACACCCCTCCCCTGCCGCTGCACCTCCCACTCCAGCACACCCCCTGCCACCGCCGCACCTCCCACTCCCCTGCACACCCCTCCCCCTGCCGCCGCCGCACCTCTCCCACTCCAGCCGCGTCGCCGCCC
>NC_041391.1:57910995-57936033 GCF_002162155.2 Triticum dicoccoides
CTGCCACGCCCCTCTCGGTGAGATACTTTTTTTTTCATTTTTTTCATTTTTTTGCTACTATTGCATGGATGAATGAATGCATGGATGTGTTGGAAATATGCCCTAGAGGCAATAATAAAAGGATTATTATTATATTTCCTTGTTCATGATAATTGTCTTTTATTCATGCTATAATTGTATTATCCACAAATCGTAATACACGTGTGAATACTTAGACCAAATACGTCCCTAGTAAGCCTCTAGTTGACTAGCTCGTTGGTCAACAGATAGTTATGGTTTCCTGACTATGGACATTGGATGTCATTGCCAACGGGATCACATCATTAGGAGAATGATGTGATGGACGAGACCCAATCCTAAGCATAGCACAAGATCGTGTAGTTCGTTTTTGCGAGAGCTTTTCCAATGTCAAGTATCTCTTCCTTAGACCATGAGATCGTGTAACTCCCGGATACCGTAGGAGTTCTTTGGGTGTACCAAACGTCACAACGTAACTGGGTGACTATAAAGGTGCACTACAGGTATCTCCGAAAGTGTTTGTTGGGTTGACACGGATCGAGACTGGGATTTGTCACTCCATATTACGGAGAGGTATCACTGGGCCCACTCGGTAGTGCATCATCATAATGAGCTCAAAGTGACCAAATGTCTGGTCACGGGATCATGCATTACGGTACGAGTAAAGTGACTTGCCGGTAACGAGACTGAACAAGGTATTGGGATACGATCGAGTCTCGGTTAAGTAACATACCGTCTGACAAAGGGAATAGTATACGGGATTACTTGAATCCTCGACATCGTGGTTCATCCGATGAGATCATCGAGGAGTATGTGGGAGCCAACATGGGTATCCAGGTCCCGCTGTTGGTTATTGACCGGAGAGCCGTCTCGGTCATGTCTACATGTCTCCCGAACCCGTAGGGTCTACACACTTAAGGTTCGGTGATGCTAGGGTTGTATGAATATGAGTATGCAGCAAACCGAATGTTGTTCGGAGTCCCGGATGAGATCCTGGATGTCACGAGGAGTTCCGAAATGGTCCGGAGGTAAAGAAAACTATATAGGAAGTGCTGTTTCGGCCATCGGGAATGTTTCGGGGTCACCCGGTATTGTACCGGGACCACCGAAAGGGTCCCGGGGGTCCACCGGGTGGGGCCACCTATCCCGGAGGGCCCCGTGGGCTGAAGTGGGAGGGGAACCAGCCCCTAGTGGGCTGGTTCGCCCCCCCTTGGCCCCCCCTGCGCCTAGGGTTGGAAACCCTAAGTGGGGGGGCGCCCCACTTGCCTTGGGGGGCACTCCACCCCCCCTGGCCGCCGCCCCTTTGGCAGATTGGATCTCCCAGGGCCGCCCCCTGGGGGCCTATATAAAGGAGGGCAGGGGAGGGGGCAGCCGCACCCTTGTGTCTTGGCGCCTCCCTCCCCGGCTACACCTCGTCCTCCTCCCGCAGCAGCTCGGCGAAGCCCTGCCGGAGTTCTGCTGCATCCACCACCACGCCGTCATGCTGCTGGATCATCATCAACCTCTCCTTCCCCCTTGCTGGATCAAGACGGAGGAGACGTCACACTGACCGTACGTGTGTTGAACGCGGAGGTGCCTTCCGTTCGGCGCTAGGATCTCCGGTGATAGGATCACGACGAGAACGACTACATCATCACCGTTCTCTTGAACGCTTCCGCACACGATCTACAAGTGGTATGTAGATGCAATCTCTCTCCCATGACTCGTTGCTTAGATGAACTCATAGATGGATCTTGGTGAAACCGTAGGAAAATTTTTAATTTTCTGCAACGTTCCCCAACAGTGGCATCATGAGCTAGGTCTATGCGTAGTTCTCTATTGCACGAGTAGAACACAATTTTGTTGTGGGCGTAGATCTTGTCAACTTGCTTGCCGCTACTAGTCCTTTCTTTCTTCAGCGGTATTCTGGGATGAAGCGGCCCGGACCGACCTTACACGTACGCTTACGTGAGACAGGTTCCACCGACTGACATGCACTAGTTGCATAAGGTGGCCAGCGGGTGTTTGTCTCTCCTACTTTAGTTGGAGCGGATTCGATGAAAAGGGTCCTTATGAAGGGTAAATAGAAGTTGACAAAATCATGTTGTGGTTATTCGTAGGTAAGAAAACGTTCTTGCTAGAACCCAAATGCAGCCATGTAAAAGATGCAACAACAATTAAAGGACGTCTAACTTGTTTTTGCAGCAATTTTCATGTGATGTGATATGGCCAGAAGTTGTGATGAATGATGAATGATATATTGTGATGTATGAGATCATGTTCTTGTAATAGGAATCACAACTTGCATGTTGATGAGTATGACAACCGGCAGGAGCCATAGGAGTTGTCTTTATTTTTTTTGTATGACCTGCGTGTCATTGAAGAACGCCATGTAAATTACTTTACTTTATTGCTAAACGCGTTAGCCATAGAAGTAGAAGTAGTCGTTGGCGTGACAACTTCATGAAGACACAATGATGGAGATCATGATGATGGAGATCATGGTGTCATGCCGGTGACGAAGATAATCATGGAGCCCCGAAGATGGAGATCGAAGGAGCTATATGATATTGGCCATATCATGTCACTACTATATAATTGCATGTGATGTTTATTATGTTTTATGCATCTTGTTTACTTAGAACGGCAGTAGTAAATAAGATGATCCCTTATAATAATTTCAAGAAAGTGTTCCCCCTAACTGTGCACCGTTGCTAAAGTTCGTCGTTTCGAAGCACCACGTGATGATCGGGTGTGATAGATCCTTACGTTCACATACAACAGGTGTAAGACAGATTTACACATGCAGAACACTTAGGGTTAACTTGACGAGCCTAGCATGTACAGACATGGCCTCGGAACACAAGAGACCGAAAGGTCGAACATGAGTCGTATGGAAGATACGATCAACATGGAGATGTTCACCGATGATGACTAGTCCGTCTCACGTGATGATCCGACACAGCCTAGTCGACTCGGATCGTGTAACACTTAGATGACTGGAGGGATGTCAATCTGAGTGGGAGTTCATTAAATAATTTGATTAGATGAACTTAATTATCATGAACTTAGTCTAAAAACTTTTGCAAAATATGTCTTGTAGATCAAATGGCCAACGCTCATGTCAACATGAACTTCAACGCGTTCGTAGAGAAAACCAAGCTGAAAGATGATGGCAGCAACTATTCGGACTGTGTCCGGAACCTGAGGATCATCCTCATAGCAGCCAAGAAAGCATATGTCCTAGATGAACCGCTAGGTGAAGCACCCATCCCAGAGAACCAAGACGTTATGAACGTTTGGCAGTCACGTGCTGATGATTACTCCCTCATTCAGTGCGGCATGCTTTACAGCTTAGAACCAGGGCTCCAAAAGCGTTTTGAGAAACACGGAGCATATGAGATGTTCGAGGAGCTGAAAATGATTTTCAAAGCTCATGCCCGGGTCGAGAAATATGAAGTCTCCGACAAGTTCTATAGTTGTAAGATGGAGGAAAACAGTTCTGTCAGGGAGAACATACTCAAAATGTCTGGGTTGCACAACCGCCTGTCCCAGCTGGAGATCAACCTCCCGGACGAGGCAGTCATTGACAGAATCCTTCAGTCGCTCCCACCGAGCTACAAGAGCTTTGTGTTGAACTACAATATGCAGGGGATGGTGAAGACCATTCCTGAAGTATTTTCCATGCTGAAGTCAGCAGAGGTTGAAATCAAGAAAGAACATCAACTGTTGATGGTCAATAAGACCACTAAGTTTAAAAAGGGCAAGGGTAAGAAGAACTTCAAGAAGGACGGCAAAGATGTTGCCGCGCCCGGTAAGCCAGCTGCCGGGAAGAAGTCAAAGAATGGACCCAAGCCTGAGACTGAGTGCTTTTATTGCAAAGGGAAGGGTCACTGGAAGCGGAACTTCCCCAAATACTTAGCGGACAAGAAGGCCGGCAACACTAAAGGTATATTTGATATACATGTAATTGATGTGTACCTTACCAGTACTCATAGTAACTCCTGGGTATTTGATACCGGTGTCGTTGCTCATATTTGTAACTCACAGCAGGAGCTGCGGAATAAGCGGAGACTAGCGAAGGACGAGGTGACGATGCGCGTCGGGAATGGTTCCAAGGTCGATGTGATCGCTGTCGGCACGCTACCTCTACATTTACCCACGGGATTAGTTATGAACCTCAATAATTGTTATTTAGTGCCAAGTTTGAGCATGAACATTCTATCTGGATCTCATTTAATACGAGATGGCTACTCATTTAAATCCGAGAATAATGGTTGTTCTATTTATATGAGAGATATGTTTTATGGTCATGCCCCGATGGTCAATGGTTTATTCTTAATGAATCTCGAACGTAATGTTACACATATTCATAGCGTGAATACCAAAAGATGTAAAGTTGATAAGATAGTCCCACATACTTGTGGCAATGCCGCCTTGGTCACATTGGTGTCAAGCGCATGAAGAAGCTCCATGTTGATGGACTTTTAGTGTCTCTCGATTATGAATCATTTGACACATGCGAACCATGCCTCATGGGCAAAATGACCAAGACTCTGTTCTCCGGAACAATGGAGCGAGCAACCAACTTATTGGAAATCATACATACCGATGTGTGCGGTCCAATGAGCTTTGAGGCTCGCGGAGGATATCGTTATGTTCTCACTCTCACTGATGACTTGAGTAGATATGGGTATGTCTACTTGATGAAACACAAGTCTGAGACCTTTGAAAAGTTCAAGGAATTTTAGAATGAGGTAGAGAATCAACGTGACCCAAAGATAAAGTTCCTACGATCAGATCATGGAGGAGAATACTTGAGTGACAAATTTGGTACACACTTAAGGAAATGTGGAATCGTTTCACAACTCACGCCACCTGGAACACCTCAGCGTAATGGTGTGTCCGAACGTTGTAATCGCACTCTATTGGATATGGTGCGGTCTATGATGTCTCTTACCGATTTCCCGCTATCATTTTGGGGATACGCTCTAGAGACAGCTACATTCACTTTAAATAGGGCACCATCTAAATCCGTTGAGACGGCACCGTATGAATTATGGTTTGGGAAGAAACCTAAGCTGTCGTTTCTAAAAGTTTGGGGATGCGATGCTTATGTCAAGAAATTACAACCTGAAAAGCTCGAACCCAAGTCGGAAAAATGCGTCTTCATAGGATACCCTAAGGAAACCATTGGGTATACCTTCTACTTAAGATCCGAGGGCAAGACCTTTGTTGCCAAGAACGGATCCTTTCTGGAAAAAGAGTTTCTCTCGAAAGAAGTAAGTGGGAGGAAAGTAGAACTCGATGAAGTACTACCTCTTGAACCGGAAAGTAGTACAGCTCAGGAAAATGTTCCTGTGGTGCCTACACCAACTGGAGAGGAAGTTAATGATGATGATCAAGGTACTTCGGATCAAGTTGCTACAGAACCTCGTAGGTCCACAAGGACACGTTCCACACCAGAGTGGTATGGCAACCCTGTCCTGGAAATCATGTTGTTAGACAACGGTGAACCTTCGAACTATGAAGAAGCGATGGCGGGCCCAGATTCCAACAAATGGGTTGAAGCCATGCAATCCGAGATAGAATCCATGTATGAAAACAAAGTATGGACTTCGACAGACTTGCCCGATGATCGGCGAGTGATAGAAAACAAATGGATCTTTAAAAAGAAGACGGACGCGGATGGTAATATTACCATTTATAAAGCTCGACTTGTCGCTAAGGGTTATCGACAAGTTCAAGGGGTTGACTACGATGAGACATTCTCTCCCGTAACGAAGCTGAAGTCCGCCCGAATCATGTTAGCAATTGCCGCATACTATGATTATGAGATATGGCAGACGGACGTCAAAACGGCATTCCTTAACGGGCATCTTAAGGAAGAACTGTATATGATGCAGCCGGAGGGTTTTGTCGATCCTAAGAATGCTAACAAAGTATGCAAGCTCCAGCGATCCATTCATGGGCTGGTGCAAGCATCTCGGAGTTGGAACATTCGTTTTGATGAGATGATCAAAGCGTTTGGGTTTATGCAGACTTATGGAGAGGCCTGCGTTTACAAGATAGTGAGTGGGAGCTCTGTAGCATTTCTCATATTATATGTAGATGACATACTTTTGATGGGAAATGATATAGAACTTTTGGACAGCATTAAGGCCTACTTGAATAAGTGTTTTTCAATGAAGGACCTTGGAGAAGCTGCTTACATATTAGGCATCAAGATCTATAGGGATAGATCGAGAAGCCTCATAGGTCTTTCACAAAGCACATACCTTGGTAAGATTTTGAAGAAGTTCAAAATGATTTAGTCCAAGAAAGGGTTCTTGCCTGTATTGCAAGGTGTGAGATTGAGCTCGGCTCAATGCCCGGCCACGGCAAAAGATAAAGAAGAGATGAGTGTAATCCGCTATGCTTCAGCCATAGGATCTATTATGTATGCCATGCTGTGTACCAGACCTGATGTAAACCTTGCCGTAAGTTTGGTAGGAAGGTACCAAAGTAATCCCTGCAAGGAACACTGGACAACGGTCAAGAATACCTGAAGTACCTGAAAAGGACAAAGGACATGTTTCTCGTTTATGGAGGTGACGAAGAGCTCGCCGTAAAGGGTTATGTCGACGCTAGCTTCGACACAGATCTGGATGACTCTAAGTCACAAACCGGATACGTGTATATGTTGAATGGTGGAGCAGTAAGCTGGTGCAGCTGCAAGCAGAGCGTAGTGGCGGGATCTACATGTGAAGCGGAGTACATGGCAGCCTCGGAGGCAGCGCATGAAGCTATTTGGGCGAAGGAGTTCGTCACCGACCTAGGAGTCATACCCAATGCGTCGGGGCCGATCAAACTCTTCTGTGACAACACTGGAGCTATTGCCCTTGCCAAGGACCCCAGGTTTCACAAGAAGACCAGGCACATCAAGCGTCGCTTCAACTCCATCCGTGAAAATGTTCAAGATGGAGACATAGATATTTGCAAAGTACATACGGATCTTAGTGTCGCAGATCCGTTGACTAAACCTCTCTCGCGAGCAAAACATGATCAACACCAGAACTCTATGGGTGTTCGATTCATCACAATGTAACTAGATTATTGACTCTAGTGCAAGTGGGAGACTGTTGGAAATATGCCCTAGAGGCAATAATAAAAGGATTATTATTATATTTCCTTGTTCATGATAATTGTCTTTTATTCATGCTATAATTGTATTATTCGGAAATCGTAATACACGTGTGAATACTTAGACCAAATACGTCCCTAGTAAGCCTCTAGTTAACTAGCTCGTTGGTCAACAGATAGTCATGGTTTCCTGACTATGGACATTGGATGTCATTGACAACGGGATCGCATCATTAGGAGAATGATGTGATGGACGAGACCCAATCCTAAGCATAGCACAAGATCGTGTAGTTCATTTTTGCTAGAGCTTTTCCAATGTCAAGTATCTCTTCCTTAAAACATGAGATCGTGTAACTCCCGGATACCGTAGGAGTGCTTTGGGTGTACCAAACGTCACAACGTAACTGGGTGACTATAAAGGTGCACTACATGTATCTCCGAAAGTGTCTGTTGGGTTGACACGGATCGAAACTGGGATTTGTCACTCCGTATTACGGAGAGGTATCACTGGGCCCACTCGGTAGTGCATCATCATAATGAGCTCAAAGTGACCAAGTGTCTGGTCACGGGATCATGCATTATGGTACGAGTAAAGTGACTTGATGGTAACGAGACTGAACGAGGTATTGGGATACTGACGATCGAGTCTCGTGTAAGTAACATACCGTCTGACAAATGGAATAGTATACGGGATTGCTTGAATCCTCGACATCGTGGTTCATCCAATGAGATCATCGAGGAGTATGTGGGAGCCAACATGGGTATCCAGATCCCGCTGTTGGGTATTGATCGGAGAGCCGTCTCGGTCATGTCTACATGTCTCCCGAACCCGTAGAGTCTACACACTTAAGGTTCGTGTTGGAAATATGCCCTAGAGGCAATAATAAAAGTATTATTATATTTCATTGTTCATGATAATTGTCTTTTATTCATGCTATAATTGTATTATCCGGAAATCGTAATACACGTGTGAATACATAGACCACAATATGTCCCTAGTGAGCCTCTAGTTGACTAGCTCGTTGTGATCAACAGATAGTCATGGTTTCCTGGCTATGGACATTAGATGTCGTTGATAACGGGATCACATCATTAGGAGAATGATGTGATGGACAAGACCCAATCCTAAGCATAGCACAAAGATCGTGTAGTTTGTTTGCTAGAGCTTTGCCAATGTCAAGTATCTCTTCCTTCGACCATGAGATCGTGTAACTCCTGGATACCGTAGGAGTGCTTTGGGTGTATCAAACGTCACAACTTAACTGGGTGATTATAAAGGTGCACTACAGGTATCTCCGAAAGTATCTATTGGGTTATGCAGATCGAGACTGGGATTTGTCACTCCGTATAACGGAGAGGTATCTCTGGGCCCACTCGGTAATGCATCATCATAATGAGCTCAAGGTGACTAAGGTGTTGGCCACGGGATCATGCATTACGGTACGAGTAAAGTGACTTGCCGGTAACGAGACTGAACAAGGTATTGGGATACCGACGATCGAGTCCCGGGAAAGTAACGTACCGCTTGACAAAGGGAATTGTATACAGGGTTTTATCGAATCCTCGACATCGTGGCTCAACCGATGAAATCATCGAGGAGCATGTGGGAGCCAACATGGGTATCCAGACCCCGCTGTTGGTTATTGCTCGAGAGTCGTCTCGGTCATGTCTGTGTGTCTCCCGAACCCGTAGGGTCTACACACTTAAGGTTCGGTGACGCTAGGGTTGTGAGGAAGACTAGTATGTGACTACCGAATGTTGTTCGGAGTCCCGGATGAGATCCCGGATGTCACGAGGAGTTCCGGAATAGTCCGGAGGTGAAGTTTGATATATGGGAAGTTGTTATACGGACACAGGAAAGTTTCGGGGGCTTATCGGTATTGTACCGGGGCCACCGGGGGGCACATGGGGCCGCATGGGATAGCAGCCAGCCCCTGGTGGGCTGGGCGCGCCCCCCTCCTTGGGCCCATGCGCCTAGGGTTGGGGGGGAAACCCTAAAGGGGGCGCCCCCCTTGCTTGGGGGGCAAGTCCCCCCACCCTGGCCGCCGCCCCCCCTCTAGATCCCATCTAGAGGGGCCGGCCCCCCCTTGCCCCTTCCCCTATAAATAGAGTGGTGAGGGGAGGGCTGCAACAACACAAGCCAAGGCGCATCCCCTCCCCTCCCCAACACCTCTCCTCCTCCGTACGTGCTTGGCGAAGCCCTGTCGGAGAACTGCTGCACCAACTACACCACGCCGGCGTGCTGCCGTTGGAGCAATCTTCCTCAAACTCTCCTTCCCCCTTGCTGGATCAAGAAGGAGGAGACGTCTCCCGAAACGTACGTGTGTTGAACGCGGAGGTGCTGTCCGTTCAGCACTTGGACATCGGTGATCTGAATCACGTTCGAGTACGACTCCATCATCACCATCCCCTTGGCAAGCTTCCGCTCGTGATCTACAAGTGGTATGTAGATGCAAACTCTCTCCCATGACTCGTTGCTTAGATGAACTCATAGATGGATCTTGGTGAAACCGTAGGAAAAAATTTCATTTTCTGCAACGTTCCCCAACAATGGTATCAGAGCCAGGTTTATGCGTAGTTCTCTTTGCACGAGTAGAACACAATTTTGTTGTGGGCGTGGATCTTGTTAACTTACTTGCCCCTACTAGTCTTTTCTTGCTTCAACGGTATTGTGGGATGAAGCGGCCCGGACCAACTTTACACGTACGCTTACGTGAGACCGGTTCCACCGACTAACATGCACTAGTTGCATAAGGTGGCTGGCGGGTGTCTGTCTCTCCCACTTTAGTTGGAGCGGATTCGATGAAAAGGGCCCTTATGAAGGGTAAATAGAAGTTGACAAAATCACGTTGTGGTTATTCGTAGGTAAGAAAATGTTCTTGCTAGCACCCAATTGCAGCCACGTAAAAGATGCAACAACAATTAGAGGACGTCTAACTTGTTTTTGCAGCGATTGATCATGTGATGTGATATGGCCAGAAGTTGTGATAAATGATGAATTGTGATGTATGAGATCATGTTCTTGTAATGGGATTCACGACTTGCATGTCGATGAGTATGACAACCGGCAGGAGCCATAGGAGTTGTCTTTATTTTTTGCATGACCTGCGTGTCATTGAAGAACGCCATGTAACTTACTTTACTTTATTGCTAAACGCGTTAGCCATAGAAGTAGAAGTAGTCGTTGGCGTGACAACTTCATGAAGACACGATGATGGAGATCATGATGATGGAGATTATGGTGTCAAGCCGGTGACAAGATGATCATGGAGCCCCGAAGATGGAAATCAATGGAGCTATATGATATTGGCCATATCATGTCACAACTATATAATTGCATGTGATGTTTATTATGTTTATGCATCTTGTTTACTTAGGATGATGGTAGTAAATAAGATGATCCCTTACAAAAATTTCAAGAAGTGTTCTCCCCTAACTGTGCACCGTTGCTACAGTTCGTCGCTTCTAAGCACCACGTGATGATCGGGTGTGATGGATTCTTACGTTCACATACAACGGGTGTAAGACAGTTTTACACAGCGAAAACACTTAGGGTTAACTTGACGAGCCTAACATGTGCAGACATGGCCTCGGAACACGGAGACCGAAAGGTCGAACACGAGTCGTATGGAAGATACGATCAACATGAGAATGTTCACCGACGATGACTAGTCCGTCTCACGTGATGATCGGACACGGGCTAGTCGACTCGGATCGTGTAACACTTAGATGACTAAAGGGATGTATAATCTGAGTGGGAGTTCATTATTTGATTAGAACTTAATTATCATGAACTTAGTCTAAAAACCTTTGCAAATATGTCTTGTAGATCAAATGGCCAACGCTCATGTCAACATGAACTTCAACGCGTTCCTAGAGAAAACCAAGCTGAAAGATGATGGCAGCAACTATACGGACTGGGTCCGGAACCTGAGGATCATCCTCATAGCTGCCAGGAAACAATATGTCCTAGAAGGACCGCTAGGTGACGCTCCCGTCCCAGAGAACCAAGACATTATGAATGCTTGGCAAACTCGTGCTGATGATTACTCCCTCGTTCAGTGCGGCATGCTTTACAGCTTAGAACCGGGGCTCCAAAAGCGTTTTGAGCATCACGGAGCATATGAGATGTTCGAAGAGTTGAAACTAGTTTTTCAAGCTCACGCCCGGGTCGAGAGATATGATGTCTCCGACAAGTTCTACAGTTGTAAGATGGAGGAAAACAGTTCTGTCAGTGAGCACATACTCAAGATGTCTGGGTTGCACAACCGTATGACCCAGCTGAATATTAACCTCCCTGATGAGGCGGTCATTGACAGAATCCTCCAGTCGCTCCCACCAAGCTACAAGAGCTTTGTGATGAACTACCACATGCAGGGGATGGAAAAGACCATTCCTGAAGTGTTCTCGATGCTGAAGTCAGTAGAGGTTGAAATCAAGAAAGAACATCAAGTGTTGATGGTCAATAAGACCACTAAGTTCAAGAAGGGCAAGGGTAAGAAGAACTTCAAGAAGGACGGCAAGGAGGTTGCCGCGCCTGGTAAGCCAGTTACCGGGAAGAAGTCAAAGAATGGACCCAAGCCTGAGACTGAGTGCTTTTATTGCAAGGGGAAGGGTCACTGGAAGCGGAACTGCCCCAAATACTTAGCGGATAAGAAGGCCGGCAACACCAAAGGTATATTTGATATACATGTAATTGATGTGTACCTTACCAGTACTCGTAGTAACTCCTGGGTATTTGATACCGGTGCCGTTGCTCATATTTGTAACTCACAGCAGGAGCTGCGGAATAAACGGAGACTGGCGAAGGACGAGGTGACGATGCGCGTCGGGAATGGTTCCAGAGTTGATGTGATCGCCGTCGGCACGCTGCCTCTACATTTACCTACGGGATTAGTTTTGAACCTTAATAATTGTTATTTAGTGCCAAGTTTGAGCATGAACATTGCATCTGGATCTCGTTTAATACGAGATGGCTACTCATTTAAGTCCGAGAATAATGGTTGTTTGATTTATATGAGAGATATGTTTTATGGTCATGCTCCGATGGTCAATGGTTTATTCTTAATGAATCTCGAGCATAATATTACACATGTTCATAGTGTAGATGCCAAAAGATGTAGAGTTGATAATGATAGTCCCACATACTTGTGGCACTGCCGCCTTGGTCACATTGGTGTCAAGCGCATGAAGAAGCTCCATGCTGATGGACTTTTGGAGTCTCTTGATTATGAATCGTTTGACACATGCGAACCATGCCTCATGGGCAAAATGACCAAGACTCCGTTCTCCGGAACAATGGAGCGAGAACCAACTTGTTGGAAATCATACATACCGATGTGTGCGGTCCAATGAGCGTTGAGGCTTGCGGAGGATATCGTTATGTTCTCACTCTCACTGATGACTTAAGTAGATATGGGTATGTCTACTTAATGAAACACAAGTCTGAGACCTTTGAAAAGTTCAAGGAATTTCAGAATGAGGTGGAGAATCAACGTGACCGAAAGATAAAGTTCCTACGATCAGATCGTGGAGGAGAATATTTAAGTCACGAATTTGGCACACACTTAAGGAAATGTGGAATCGTTTCACAACTCACGCCGCCTGGAACACCTCAGTGAAACGGTGTGTCCGAACGTCGTAATCGCACTCTATTGGATATGGTGCGATCTATGATGTCTCTTACCGATTTACCCTATCATTTTGGGGATACGCTCTAGAGACAGCTGCATTCACTTTAAATAGGGCACCGTCTAAATCCTTGAGACGACACCGTATGAATTATGGTTTGGGAAGAAACCTAAGCTGTCGTTTCTAAAAGTTTGGGGATGCGATGCTTATGTCAAGAAACTTCAACCTGAAAAGCTCGAACCCAAGTCGGAAAAATGCGTCTTCATAGGATACCCTAAGGAAACTGTAGGGTATACCTTCTACTTAAGATCCGAGGGCAAAATCTTTGTTGCCACGAACGGATGCTTTCTGGAAAAAGAGTTTCTCTCGAAAGAAGTAAGTGGGAGGAAAGTAGAACTCGATGAAGTACTACCTCTCGAACAGGAAAGTGGTGCAGTTCAGGAAAATGTTCCTGTGATGCCCACACCAATCGAAGAGGAAAACAATGATGATGATCAAGGTACTTCGGATCAAGTTGCTACTGAACTTCGTAGGTCCACAAGGACACGTTCCGCACCAGAGTGGTACGGCAACCCTGTCCTGGAAATCATGTTGTTAGACAACGGTGAACCTTCCAACTATGAAGAAGTGATGGCAGGCCCAGATTCCAACAAATGGCTTGAAGCCATGAAATCCGAGATAGAATCCATGTATGAAAACAAAGTATGGACTTTGACAGACTTGCCCAATGATCGGCGAGCGATAGAAAACAAATGGATCTTTAAGAAGAAGACGGACGCGGATGGCAATGTTACCATCTATAAAGCTCGACTTGTCGCTAAGGGTTATCGACAAGTTCAAGGGATTGACTACGACGAGACATTCTCTCCCGTAGCGAAGCTGAAGTCCGTCCGAATCATGTTAGCAATTGCCGCATACTATGATTATGAGATATGGCAGATGGACGTCAAAACGGCATTCCTTAACGGGCATCTTAAGGAAGAACTGTATATGATGCAGCCGGAAGGTTTTGTCGATCCTAAGAACGCTGACAAAGTATGCAAGCTCCAGCGATCCATTTATGCGCTGGTGCAAGCATCTCAGAGTTGGAATATTCGCTTTGATGAGATGATCAAAGTGTTTGGGTTTATGCAGACTTATGGAGAAGCCTGCGTTTACAAGAAAGTGAGTGGGAGCTCTGTAGCATTTCTCATATTATATGTAGATGACATACATTTGATGGGAAATAATATAGAATTTCTGGACAGCATTAAGGCCTACTTGAACAAATGTTTTTCAATGAAGGACCTTGGAGAAGCTGCTTATATATTAGGCATCAAGATCTATAGAGATAGATCGAGACGCCTCATAGGTCTTTCACAAAGCACATACCTTGATAAGATTTTGAAAAGGTTCAAAATGGATGAGTCCAAGAAAGGGTTCTTGCCTATGTTACAAGGTGTGAGATTGAGCTCGGCTCAGTCACCGACCACGGCAAAAGATAAAGAAGAGATGAGTGTCATCCCCTATGCTTCAGCCATAGGATCTATTATGTATGCCATGCTGTGTACCAGACCTGATGTAAACCTTGCCGTAAGTTTGGTAGCAAGATACCAAAGTAATCCCGGCAAGGAACACTGGACAGCGGTCAAGAATATCCTGAAGTACCTAAAAAGGACAAAGGACATGTTTCTCGTTTATGGAGGACACGAAGAGCTCGTCGTAAAGGGTTACGTCGATGCTAGCTTCGACTCAGATCCGGATGACTCTAAGTCACAAACCGGATACGTGTATATGTTGAATGGTGGAGCAGTAAGCTGGTACAGCTGCAAGCAGAGCGTCGTGGCGGGATCTACGTGTGAACCGGAGTACATGGCAGCCTCGGAGGCAGCGCATGAAGCAATTTGGGTGAAGGAGTTCATCACCGACCTAGGAGTCATACCCAATGCGTCGGGGCCAATCAAACTCTTCTGTGACAACACTGGAGCAATTGCCCTTGCTAAGGAGCCCAGGTTTCACAAGCAAACCAGGCACATCAAGCGTCGTTTCAACTCCATCCGTGAAAATGTTCAAGATGGAGACATAGAAATTTGCAAAGTACATACGGATCTGAATGTCGCAGATCCGTTGACTAAACCTCTCTCGCGAGCAAAACATGATCAACACCAGAACTCTATGGGTGTTCGATTCATCACAATGTAACTAGATTGGTGACTCTAGTGCAAGTGGGAGACTGTTGGAAATATGCCCTAGAGGCAATAATAAAAGTATTATTATATTTCATTGTTCATGATAATTTTCTTTTATTCATGCTATAACTGTATTATCCGGAAATCGTAATACACGTGTGAATACATAGACCACAATATGTCCCTAGTGAGCCTCTAGTTGACTAGCTCGTTGTGATCAATAGATAGTCATGGTTTCCTGGCTATGGACATTAGATGTCGTTGATAACGGGATCACATCATTAGGAGAATGATGTGATGGACAAGACCCAATCCTAAGCATAGCACAAAGATCGTGTAGTTCGTTTGCTAGAGCTTTGCCAATGTCAAGTATCTCATCCTTCGACCATGAGATCGTGTAACTCCTGGATACCGTATGAGTGCTTTGGGTGTATCAAACGTCACAACGTAACTGGGTGATTATAAAGGTGCACTAAAGGTATCTCCGAAAGTATCTATTGGGTTATGCGGATCGAGACTGGGATTTGTCACTCCATATAACGGAGAGGTATCTCTGGGCCCACTCGGTAATGCATCATCATAATGAGCTCAAGGTGACCAAGGTGTTGGCCACGGGATCATGCATTACGGTACGAGTAAAGTGACTTGCCGGTAACGAGACTGAACAAGGTATTGGGATACCGACGATCGAGTCTCGGGCAAGTAACATACCGCTTGACAAAGGGAATTGTATACAGGGTTTGATCGAATCCTCGACATCATGGCTCAACTGATGAAATCATCGAGGAGCATGTGGGAGCCAACATGGGTATCCAGACCCCGCTGTTGGTTATTGCCCGAGAGTCGTCTCGGTCATGTCTGCGTGTCTCCCGAACCCGTAGGGTCTACACACTTAAGGTTCGGTGACGCTAGGGTTGTTAGGAAGACTAGTATGTGACTACCGAATGTTGTTCGGAGTCCCGGATGAGATCCCAGACGTCACGAGGAGTTTCGGAATAGTCCGGAGGTGAAGTTTTATATATGAGAAGTTGTTATACGGACACCGGAAAGTTTCGGGGGCTTATCGGTATTGTACCGAGGCCACCGGAGGGGTTCCGGGGGTCCACCGGGAGGGGCCACCCCTCCCGGGGGGCCACATGGGGCCGCATGGGATAGCAGCCAGCCCCTGGTGGGCTGGGCGCGCCCCCCTCCTTGGGCCCATGCGCCTAGGGTTGGGGGGAAACCCTAAAGGGGGCGCCCCCCTTGCTTGGGGGGCAAGTCCCCCCACCCTGGCCGCCGCCCCCCCTCTAGATCCCATCTAGAGGGGCTGCCCCCCCCCCCTTGCCCCTTCCCCTATAAATAGAGTGGTGAGGGGAGGGCTGCAACAACACAAGCCAAGGCGCAGCCCCTCCCCTCCCCAACACCTCTCCTCCTCCGTACGTGCTTGGTGAAGCCCTGTCGGAGTACTGCTGCACCAACTACACCACGCCGGCGTGCTGCCGTTGGAGCAATCTTCCTCAACCTCTCCTTCCCCCTTGCTGGATCAAGAAGGAGGAGATGTCTCCCGTCCCGTACGTGTGTTGAACGCGGAGGTGCTGTCCGTTCAGCACTTGGACATCGGTGATCCGAATCACGTTCGAGTATGACTCCATCATCACCATCCCCTTGGCAAGCTTCCGCTCGTGATCTACAAGTGGTATGTAGATGAAAACTCTCTCCCATGACTCGTTGATTAGATGAACTCATAGATGGATCTTGGTGAAACCGTAGGAAACTTTTTAATTTTCTGCAACGTTCCCCAACAGTTCGGTAACGCAAGGGTTGGATGAATATGAGTATGCAGCAAACCAAATGTTGTTCGGAGTCCCGGATGAGATCCCAGACGTCACGAGGAGTTCCGGAATGGTCCGGAGGTAAAGAAAACTATATAGGAAGTGTTGTTTCGGCCATCGGGAAAGTTTCGGGGTCACCCGGTATTGTACCGGGACCACCGGAAGGGTCCCGGGGGTCCACCGGGTGGGGCCACCTATCCCGAAGGGCCCCGTGGGCTGAAGTGGGAGGGGAACCAGCCCCTAGTGGGTTGGTGCGCCCCCCCTTGCCCCCCCCTTTGCGCCTAGGGTTGGAAACCCTAGGTGGGGGGGGCACCCCACTTGCCTTGCGGGGCACTCCACCCCCCCTGGCCGCCGCCCCCTTGGGAGATTGGATCTCCCAGGGCCGGCGCCCCCCTGGGGGCCTATATAAAGGAGGGCAGGGGAGGGGGCAGCCGCACCCTTGTGTCTTGGCGCCTCCCTCCCCTGCTACACCTCGTCCTCCTCCCGCAGCAGCTCGGCGAAGCCCTGCCGGAGTTCTGCTGCATCCACCACCATGCCGTCGTGCTGCTGGATCATCATCAACCTCTCCTTCCCCCTTGCTGGATCAAGACGGAGGAGATGTCACGCTGACCATACGTGTGTTGAACGCGGAGGTGCCGTCCGTTCGGCGCTAGGATCTCCGGTGATAGGATCACGACGAGAACGACTACATCATCACCGTTCTCTTGAACGCTTCCGCACGCGATCTACAAGTGGTATGTAGATGCAATCTCTCTCCCATGACTCGTTGCTTAGATGAACTCATAGATGGATCTTGGTGAAACCGTAGGAAAAATTTGAATTTTCTGCAACGTTCCCCAACAGGATGGATGTTGGATGTTAGATTGTTAGGTTAGATGATGATCCTGTCATTTGAGATCTTGTCATTTGGATGTTAAATGTTGGATGTTAGATTTTTATCATGATGATCTTGTCATTTGAGATGTGCTCCAAAATTGGTATAAGATGAGTGGTTATTTTTATCATGATGATCTTGTCGAAAAAATTGAACCGGACAAAATTTGACACTTGGCAAAATATGATTTTTTTTCATAGTTTTAAGTGTCAATGCTTAATGTTAAGTAGCTATGTGAGATGTGCTGCAAAATTATGATACGATGAGTGGTTATTTAATCATGATGATCTTGCTAAAAAAATTGAAGGACAAAATTTGACACTTGACGAACATGATTTTTTTTCATAGTTAAAAGTATCAATGCTTAATGTGATGTGATGACCTAAATTTTTTTCACTCGGTGTAATTAACAGGATTTGTGGTGTTCCATCTTCGTGGAGTGATCGTCGACGTTATAGGTGTTGGTCCATGATCGTCCCTCTCCTTTGATCGACTACATCGGAGGGTGAGCAACAATTCCATGACCTCGTCCACTTTTTTTTACATGTCACTAGATTAAATTTTCACATCAAGTCGCGTAACCTAGGTCTCCCGTCCGAAAGGGTTGCATCGATAAATATGCATTCAATTGCATATTTATCACCGCAGCTCTTTCGGATTGTCCAGCGCTTTCCACGGACAGCCCGAGGATGTGCAGATTGGGTACGTTGTTCATGCTCTACCCCGTTCCGAGACGGGATTTCAGCGGCGCCTCCCTGTTGTTCTCCGGATGCACATTCTCTTGACATTTTGCCGAGACGTGTATTTGGAGAACAGCGGGGAGGTGCTGCCGAAATTTTGTCTCGGAATAGGGTAGAGCATGGACCGTACTCAATCTACACATTCTCGGGTGGGATTAGGACCCATCTTTACCTATTAGAGATGTAGGTGGATTAAATGTCGTTTCTCGTCAACCTTGTAAAAAATAAAATATTGATGTGGGTAATTTAAATGAATCCTTAATTTTGTTGTGTGGCTTCCAATAAAGCAGAGATGGCAGATAATCAGTGGATGTATAGTGGGTTTTTCCGTCGGAATCAAGTAACAACAGAGTGGGTCGAGAAAACTGATGTGTTTTTCAAAGAGATATTCCGTAGTCCAATGAGGATGGTGCCAGAATGCCCGTGTGCCAAATGTAAGAGATGTATCCGTAGAGATAAGAGTGAGATGACTAAGCACCTTCGCACGAATGGATTTATGCCCAACTTTAATATGCCGATAAACTTTGCCCAGGGGGACCGTGGTAGAGAGGATGTGATACTATAATGCGTCGCTGGTTACGAGGACGATGGGGTTAGAGACATGCTAGATGATGTCTTTGTTGCACAGCTGACACCTCTGTCACATTCAGCGAATGAACCGAAGGAGCCGGAGGAAACCGCAAAGGCCTTCCTGGAAATCTTGGCCTCGTCAAAGAAGCCTCTCTATGAGGGTGCCAAGCTGTCTGTGCTGGATGCCATCTCGCAACTGGTGGCAGTCAAGGCTGAGTATGGCTGTAGCCGAGGTTGCTTCGAAGCATTTCTGGGAGTATGGGCTAACAGCCTGCCTGAGGGCCATGAACTTCCGAAAACCATGTACGGTACAAAGAAAATCATGAAGGCGCTCTCCATGGACTATGAGAAAATACATGTTTGTCCAAAGAATTGCCTTTTGTTTAGGCATGAGTATGCGGATGACAACTATTGTAGGAAGTGCGGTTCCTCTCGGTATATTGAGGTGGTCGATAAGCATGGTCAGAAGCAGCAGCTAAAAATCCCTATGAAGGTTCTTCGGTATCTTGATTTTATAAAAAGACTGCAGCGCCTTTTCATCACCAAGGAGTCTGCCGAAATGATGAAGTGGCACAAGGAAGGGAAAAGGTACAATCCAAAAAAAATTGTACATCCATCAGAAGGTGAAGCATGGAAGTCATTCGATATAGAGTACCCGGAGGAAGCAGCCGAGGCTGGGAATGTCAGAATTGCTATAACAGGTGAGGGGTTCAATCCATATGGTATGTCGTCTAATCCATACAGCTGCTGGCCCATATTTGTTATTCCGCTCAATCTCCCTCCCGGCGCCATAATGCAACGCAAGACCATGTTCCTGTCGCTTATAATTCTGGGGCCTGAATATCCGGGGAAGAATTTGAGTGTATTTATGCAGCCGTTGGTGGATGATTTGCACCATTCTTGGTACTTCCCGAGGTTGACATACGACCGGCATCTGTAGAAAAATTTCTTGATGAAAGTTTGGCTACATTATTGCATGCATGACTTTCCCAGCTAGGCCCTGTTCTGCGGATGGTGTACAAGTGGAAAGATGCCTTGCCCAGTGTGCATGCAGGCCTTGATTTTCATTTGGCTGAAGAAGGGTGGCAAGTATGTTGCCTTTGACCTGCATCGACAGTTCCTCCCTCCAGACCATCCTGATAGGGAAGACAAGAAGAACTTCACAAAAGGCAAAGTTTTCCATGAAGTAAATGAGATTCCAACGTTTTATGGTGCAGACATGCTTGCTCAGCTGAAAGCTATTAAGCCTGCCTGTGAAGTGAAAGGCAAAGGCAAAGGCAAAGGCAAAAGCAAAGCCACAGGAGAAGACGAGGGCAAAGGAAAAGGTAAAGGGAAAAAAATGTTTTGAAGGATATGGTGAGACGCACAACTGGACTCACATTACCCCCTTCACGCAGCTTCCCTATTTTAAGGACCTCAAACTTCCATACAACACGACGTGATGCACACCGAAAAGAATGTCGCAAAGTCCCTTTTTCACACGATCCTCAACATTCCTGATAAGACAAAGGATAATGTTAATGCTAGAGTCGATCAACAGAATATTTGTGATAGACCACGTCTTCACATGCAGCCTCCCACAGGCAGTCGAAAATCTTGGTTCAAGCCAGATGCAGACTTCGTACTTAAAAAGGATCATAAGATGGAGGCATTCAAGTGGCTGAAACACGTCGTGAAGTTCACTGATGGTTATGCATCGAATATAAGTAAGGGGGTCAATCTTTCAATGGGCAGAGTGACCGGGCTCAAGAGTCATGACTATCATGTATGGATTGAGCGGATTATGCCAGTGATGGTTCGGGGCTATGTTCCCGAGCGTGTCTGGCGTGTGCTTGCGGAGTTAAGCCATTTCTTCCGCACGCTTTGTGCTAAAGAAGTATGTCCTGAGAACATAAAAGAAATGCATAAGAAGGCGCCGGAGTTGATATGCAAGCTAGAGAAGATCTTCCCGCCAGGCTTCTTTACTCCGATGACACATCTCATTTTGCACCTCGCGAACGAGGTATTGTTGGGGGGCCCTGTGCAGAATCGTTGGCAGTACGGCCCTGAGAGACAGAACAAGCATCTGAAACAGAAATGTGGAAACAAAGCTAAGATTGAAGCTTCCATAGCTGAGGCAGTTATCCTAGAGGAGGTGGCAGACCTCAGGACAGCCTACTATCCAGACCATGTTCCCACGTTGCACAATAAGGTGTCTCAATACAATACAGAAGAACCCAAGTATAAACCCAAGTTGCCTCTATTCATCGGGCAAGGTGGCAGGGCTGGATGCTCGACATCTTATGTCATACCACGAGATGAGTGGGAGGATGTCATGTTCTATATCTTGCACAACATCAAGGAAGTTGAGGATGAGTGGATGAGGTAATACCTTTGCACCATTCATTTAGTCAATTCGTTATGTTCACTTTGCCTAGTTCTTATACCGCTTTTCTTATTGTAGTTGATTCATTGAGGAAGAGTGGACAGGAATGATGCCTCCTACTGAAGCGGAGGCACTTGCTCTTCTCCAAAAGGGTGCTGATGGAAGGAAAAATTTCGTTGCGTGGTTCATGGAGAAAGTAATTTTTCACACTTCCCTATTACCCATTTCACACGTCCAATTAAACTCATGCACCCTATAATTTCAATTAAAATTGTAGGGAAATGATCCGAACGAATCAATGGATGAAGAATTGAGATGGGTTTCCATGGGTTTTGACCCTACCGTCATGACATGCCAAAAGTATGATGTGAATGGGTATCACTTCCATACAGAGGAGCACCAGAACAGTCGGCCTGATCCCAAAACCATAAATACCGGAGTCTTCACCGAAGGAGATAATAAAGTAGATTACCATGGAAGGGTAGGAAAAATATACGAGCTTACATTCAAATGTGGCCGTAAACACCTAAGTCTCAATGTGTTCAAATGCCGATGGTTCGACCCCAAAAAGGGTCTGAGACATACGCCTTCTGTTGGTTTAGTTGAAGTTAAACCATCAACCGTCTATGCCGGAGCTGATCTCTTTATCGCCGCTACCCAGGCCACACAAGTATATTATCTGCCTTACCCATGCCAGAAAGAATACCTAAAGGGTTGGGAAGTTGTGTTCAAGGTGTCGCCACATGGTAAGCTACCGGACCCGAACGATGATGATTACTACAACATAAACCCCATGACATACGAGGGAGTGTTCTTTCAAGAGGAACATGATGACATGGTCCGAAACAAGGAGGATGATGACTTGGGTTATGTTGACCTGGACCCAAATGACGACGGCGCACAGATTGATGGTGAGGCAGTTGTGAATCAAAGAGACATAATTATGCTTGAAAAGTTAAATGAAGATGCTGACGCTGACGATGAGGAAGAGCCTCCACCTCCGTCAGACAACGAAGAAGATATGCGGGATAGTGATGATGAGATCGGTTGACAAATAGATTACAATAGTGATGATTCATATGGGTTCAAGAAAATGTAAGTTCTTTTAATGATCATTACAATAGTATGCTTAATGTGCTCTTCTGTTATTAATGTCTTTCTTGTATGCTTGTTTTTTTATATCCTTACTAATTGTTTATTCTCTTCTCAATGTAGGTTTGCTAATCATGGCCAAGTCCAGCGGTGCCAGTTTCCTCAGTAAACTCAAAGGAGGACTTACTCGGAGTGGACGAGCCCACAAGGTTCCCTCCCGACTACGTGAGGATGGAACCTCACAGGGAGGTGGAGGGGTCGGGGAAGGAGACCCTAGAGGAGGAGGGGGTGGGAGGAGAGCCCCTAGAGGACGAGGAGGTGGGGGGAGAGGCAACCGGGCCAAAAACTCCGGGCCGTGTCCGAAATAGGAGGGTCTTCTTCGATGCCCTCCTATGCTGAGGCAGCTTTTGAGTCTGAGGAGGAGGAGTATGTTCCTGATGGCGAGGAGGAGGAGGCCGAGGAGGAGGAGGCCAAGGAGGAGGAGGGTGAGGAGGAGGGCGAGGAGGGTGAGGAGGAGGGTGAGGAGGAGGGCGAGGAGGGTGAGGAGGAGGGCGAGGAGGGTGGAGGGGAGGTTGACCCTGAGTTGTGGGGTGACTTGCCACCGGGTGCTCCGCAGGGGTGGCTGCGTGGTAATGCCGGAGCACCTACACCACCTTCTATCGAGGCGCACAAGTGGCTCATTGAACCTGCGGGGACAGAGTAAGTGCATCTCAATCATATTTTTAACACATGACAACGTTTTCTTATTGTACACATGGCAATCCTTTGATTCTTTTGCAGTAATTGGATCCATCGCGGAAAGGGCCGTAAACCGAACGGCCTTATCACTGTCCTGTTGAAGGAGTTTTGGCCTGGCCTATTCTGCCCGCGGCCAGACAGGGACCCGCAGCTGCGTGTTTTGGCCACAAGCTGGTCCCACTACGAGGCTTGCAGCAACGCGGAGTACGGGACGGCTGCTAAGGCCGTGATCACCAAATTTTGGGTAAGTTCTCTTCTGAATCACTTGTCTTTAGTTTCATTCATAATTTATCATTGAGTCACTCAACTCATGCCTTGTTTGCTTCTGGTTTATGCATGATTGCAACAACTCTATAGAGTTCTTGACGAGCAGAAGGCCAGAGCCGACATGGTCTTACTTGCTTCTGCAAAGAAGAAAGCTCGTCAGTTGCAGTACGAGGTGCGTTGGGTTGCCATCTCGCGGTACTACCACTACTACCTGCACCAAAACATGACCAAAACTCAAGCACAGAAGCAAAAACTTACCATGAGCAGGGAGAAGTTCATGATGGTAACTATTACTGACTTTTCATTGTTTCAAGCAGTCAACTATATGTTTCGTGCTCACATGTCATGCTTTCAAAATTTGCATAGGTTGTTCCTCGTTGGTGCTATGGAAGGCATGACGGATGGGCGAGTTTGGTGGATAGGTGGGTCGGTGACGATGCAGAGTTTGCTGCCAAGAGCATCAAGGCCCGGGCTAACCGTGGAAAAGACGGGACACACGGCCAAGGAAACAGGAACCATTGGGACTTCAAGGCCATGAAGGTATATCTATATGCATGATGCATTTTTGTTCTTCTTTACCGTCATGTTCTTATGTATGGCTAACTTCTGTTTGACGTTGCAGGAGGACAAGTTGCAGAGGCCGCTCTTAGACATGGAGTCGTGGAAGCTGGCCTGCGAGCGGAGTAATCGCAAGGAGGGCAAGAGCCAGTACTACAGCAACACCGAGCAGCACCTGGAGTCTTACACTCAAAACTATCGGAAGTTGCATCCGGATGTTCCCGTTCCTGAGGTCGCCCAGTCTCAGATCGACGACACGGCGGTGGTGGCCATCCAGGGTAAGTCCGATGGCCGGTATCCGTGTTTCGACGGCTTGATCACTCCATCGATCTCATACACACGGCTTCGAGCTACCAACCCGAGCCCGTTAGAGAGTACGGGGCGTTCGCAGCCTCCCTTAGTCCGCCAGCGTGTTGTAAGTACTTCCCCTTATCTTCTTTGTCTCTATCTTTCTTAGTTTATTTTCAGCACTGCCCACTTAGAAACAACCTCAATTTTGTAGGCATATCAGGCCTTTCTCGAGCATAGGCATATTGAGGTGAGGGAGTACTTGCAACGAGTGAAGGCAAACAATGATTACAGCTGTCAAGTGATGGCGGTTAGTTTTGCCCTCTTAAAACCAAGCTCAAATTTGCACTTTCATTCCTTCTGACTTTCTAGTTTACTTGTTTAACTAACATCCAGGCTATGTTGGCGTCTTGGACTAACCGCACGGAGCCACCACAAGTTGGACCCCCACCACCACCTGAGGGAGACGCCCCACACATTCCCACGTTCGAGGAATGGCTGGCACTAGGCGGTGATACTCCGGTTAGTACATTTGCCTAACTACTGACAAACTAGTTCTCGTTCATTCAACACTATCATGTCATATTTATCGTTAGAATCTTCTCTCAAACATGTAGGGGACCGGTGGCTCGACTCCTGCTCCGTCGACCCCAGTCACTCTGATCTGGCAGAGTGATGGTGGTCGCGGTGGCGGTTTTGGCAGAGGTGGACTTGGCGGTGGTGGTTTTGGCGGAGGTGGACTTGGTGGTGGTGGTTTTGGCAGAGGTGGACTCGGTGGTGGTGGTGGTTTTGGTGGAGGTGGACTTGGCGGAGGTGG
>NC_041391.1:57936667-57943444 GCF_002162155.2 Triticum dicoccoides
GTGGTGGTGGTGGTTTTGGCAGAGGTGGACTCGGTGGTGGTGGTGGTTTTGGCGGAGGTGGACTCGGTGGTGCTTGATGTCGATGATGATTCCGTGTATGCGGCCGTTGTGCCATGACTTTCATGTTTCAACTTTTATGATGTTTCATGTCTTGCACTACTTTTATGTTCGTGAACTTTCACCAGTGATGATCTTTAGATGATGAACTTGACTATGTTTAAATGATGATGATGAACTGTCATATTTCATATTATTCTGCTTTGAAATGCTGTCAAATGAATTGAAAAAAGAGAAAACAGGAAAAAAAACTATGCCTACGGCAAAGCCGTCGGCATATATATGCTCAGGAGCCACCAGGAGGCGCCACGTGGCAGAGCTATGCCTACGGCATAGATTTACATCTATGCCGACGGCTTTGCCGTAGGCATAGCCCTGCCGCCAGGCCAAGCCAGGGGACGACACGTGGCAAAGGTATGCCGACGGCTTGGCCGTCGGCATAGATTAAATCTATGTCGATGGCCAAGCCGTCGGCATACCTTTGCCACGTGTCTTCTCCTGAGTCACCAGCGGTTTTGACGGCGACGTCCGTTGCCGTCAGACGGAAAACAACACCGACGGCTAAACTATGCCGACGGCTGCCCCACGGCCGCCGGCATACGCTCCTATGCCGACGGCTATACTACGCCGACGGTCTGACACAACTACGCTGACGTGATCTACACCGACGGGGCTATGCCGACGGCAGCCGTAGGCATAGGACCTATGCCGACGGCCCTGGGCCGTAGGCATAGCCCGCGAGTCCGGTAATATATGTAGCTGTTTCTTTTCTTTCGGTTTTTCGGTGATTCTTTTTCTTCGTTTTTCTTTTGAGCTGTTTCGTTTGGTTCCCCTTTTTGTCATATTTTCATATTTTTTTTCTTTTTGTTTTCTTATTTTCATTTTCATTTTTTCTTTTTTATTACTTCTCCTTTTAAATACGTGAACACTTAAAAGTGGCATTATGAAAATGTGAACACTTTTAATTTCAAATATTTTGTAAAATAATGAATGTTTTTTAAATATCCACAAGAATATTATTATTTGTAAATCCGCCAACACTAAATCATTTTCTATGAAAATAAAAACTGATGGGAAGACCGGTGAAAAACTAGACATAATCCAAAAATGGGGTGGCTCGTAAGTGCACGGTTGCTTGTGCCTATGCAATTTGTCTTACTATATATTCGTAGCTTAATTAAGGTGAAGAATAGGATCACTCTGCTCATGCCTTGCTAAGCACAAGCCGCCTCGCGCGTTCTTCCCCGCACTCCTCACACGCGTCCTCCTCACTAGGGTTGTGGCACTGATGCACCATCACACCAACGCGTCACTGACCCCCTCCCCCGCCCCCTTCAACCAATGTGGGCTCATGTTCATGCTCACGCTCCACCACACCCGCGCTCTGCCACATGCTGCCCACACCGCGCACTGTCGTCCTCACCACACATACACACACCATGCATCGGAACATGCTCAACACGGTGACACGTCTTTTGCTACTTCTTTTGGCGAACTGCCTCGGTGCATTTTCTTCCATGATGAGATGCATAGCTGGAAGTTGAAGATGACGTGCATGAAAAACTAGCTTGAACCACCTAAAATATCAAATATTTGACGTATTATCTTCATACGTATATTTGGAAGCTTCAAGAGATGTATGTCTGCTAATTGTTTTATCAGCTAACCATTTAATATTGTTATCTCTGGACTCTGGTAATGTTGCTAAAAATCATAAATCCATAAGACCATATATTGGTTTAAATTTTCTGAAACTATTGTTCATTTTATCACTTGTATAGAGAGGCATGTCGTGTGTGTGGCAAATTTGTTTCTACCAGCAGGATTATGAATTGAGTTCTAAATTTTATGAAACTATTGTTCATTTCGGTGAAGTACTTTGTTAAACTTAATGGCAAGATGCTGGAGACCTTTTCTCCATAAGAGGTCTACGCCAAGGTGATCCGTTATCCCCCTTCCTCTTCCTTTTTGTGGCTGATGCTCTTTCTGTCCTTCTAAACATGTCTATGAGGGAAGAGGGATTGCAAGGGGTTAAGATCTGCAGAGGTGCTCCAGTCATCTCACATCTCCTGTTTGCGGATGATTCCCTTCTGTTTTTCCATGCTTCAGAACAGTAGGCTCTTTTGGTTAAAGGGGTGTTGAACACGTATGCGGCGGTGACTGGACAATTGATCAAACCGTCGAAGTGCTCCATCCTTTTCTTAGATAACTGCTTGCCAAGTGTGGTTCAGGAGGTTAAAACTGTTCTGGAGATTACACAAGAAGTTTTTGAACCCAAGTACCTGGGCCTTCCTGTCCCTGAAGGAAGAATTCACAAAGGAAATTTTGAAACTGTCCAGGAGTGTTTACGTAAAAAGTTTATAGATTGGAGCGAGCAATATGTATCCTCAGGTATTAAGGAGATTCTGATTAAAGTTGTTGCTCAAGCCCTTCCTGCTTATGTTATGAGTGTTTTCAAGCTCCTGGCCTCTATATGTGATGAGTTGACTCGTATGATACGTCAATACTGGTGGGGAGTGGAGAACGGGAAGAAAAAGATGGCCTAGATGAGCTGGGATAAAATGAGACTCCCTAAATCCATGGGTGGCATGGGGTTTAGGGACATGAGGGCTTTTAACCAAGCCCTGTTAGCAAAACAAGCGTGGAGATTGTTGGATTCACCGAAGAGTCTTTGTGCACGTCTACTAAAGGCAAAATATTACCCTTTTGGACATTTGTTGGACACGGTATTATCGGGCAATGGTTCTTTAGTTTGGAAAGGTATATTGCATGGTCTCGATTTTCTTAAGAAAGGTGTCATTTGGAGGGTGGGAAACAATGCTGACATCCGCACCTGGAGGGATCCGTGGATTCCCCGTCCCTCGATGTTTCGCCCTATCTCACCGAAGGGCAATTGTCGGCTGAACTGGGTGGCTGATTTTACTGACGAAAACGGTGCTTGGCGGGTGGATCGTCTCCGTGAGTTCTTTTGGCCTATGGACGTGGAGTACATATTAAAAATCAGGACATCGCCCCGGCAGCGCGATGATTTCTTGTCCTGGTTCCCAGAGAAATGCGGAGTATTTACGGTTAAGAGTGCTTACAAGCTAGCCACATGTGATCACAATACAGCCTTTGCAAATGGCTCGTCTAGCTCAAACCCGGAGGGGAATCGTTCATTATGGAACCGAGTTTGGTCCGCCAACGTGCCTCAGAAGATGAAGATTACAGCTTGGAGAGTGGTTACCGGTACGCTGGCTACTCAACAATGCAAGAACTATAGGCATTTGGCCACACGCTCACTGTGTCCTCTCTGTGGGGTGGAGGGGAGTACCTTTCATGCCTTGATTGCTTGCACTCAGGCAAGGATCTTGTGGATCAACATGCGCAGGAGATGGCCACTTCCCAACGACAAGCTTCTCATTGATAATGTGAAGGAATAGCCAATGCTTCTTCTAAGCTCCTGCTCTGAGGTGGTCGGAGACATGGTTATTATGCTGATTTGGTGTATATGGCAGATACGTAATGACATCTACCACGGCAAGGAAGCCCCACCCATGCTTGCTTCGGTTGAGTCCTTGGACAGTTACTACAAATCAATCAACCTTGCGGGCAAATTCCAAGTGGAGGATCTTATCAAAGGGAAAATGCCTTCGGTGCCCCTTGTGGTGCCGCATCAAAAGGCTGCTCGGCTTGCTCTACCTTGGCCGGCACCGGCGCAGGGTACGGTGGCCCTGTCCCTCGATGGTTCGTACCAACCCGAGGATGGCACCGCGGCAGCCGGGATGGTCGTGAGGAATAGCGAGGGAGTGATCGTATTTGTGGCATACCGATGCATTTTCCATTGCAATGATCCACTAGAGGCGGAACTTCACGCGATGATGCAAGGTATGGCCCTGGCCATTCAACACTCAAACTATCCGGTGGTGTTACAATCAGATTCCTCTGAAGCGTTATCATGCCTATCCACGGACGCTCTGCGGCGATCAGCTTATGGCCAATTAGTCTTGGAGATTAAACACTTAGCTGGTAGTAGGGAGTTTGTACCTCAGAGACTTAGTCGTTCTCATAATAGAGTTGCCGATCGTTTGGTGAACTATAGCCGATCGAAGCGAGCCACTGCTGTCTGGCTTCGCTCAGTACCGCCTTGTATTGAGGATCTGTGGCCTCTCGACTGTAACTCTACGAACTTGCAATAAAACTCCCTTTACCCTCGCAAAAAAAAAACCATGTCCTTCCTCCGTGCCCGAGTTATGTAGGATAACGTATGCTGCGCTATCACTCAAAAAAAAAAAAATGCTGCGTACGTTTTTTTTTAGTAACTGCAATGCTGCGTACGTGAGCTTCCACAGACTGGCAGAAGTCAATTTTTCCAGCCCAGGAGTTCAGGAGTTTTGAAGTTGCGAAGGACTACAGAAGGAAACATAAACGTATTCGATTAGAGTCTTAGAGATAAAGAGAGACAGAGATGGAATTTGGTTTAAACAAACAAAAACTTGCGTACTGCATCCAAGCATCTCCCCACATTGCATTTACTCAAAGAGACGGCCTGTTTGCTGCTCAAACCAACGAAGATGATGGCGACGCTGCCGGAGGAGATGATTATGGAGGTGCTCGTGCGTCTGCCCGTGAAAGCCATCCTCAGATCCCGCGCCGTTTGCCGCCGCTGGGCGGCGCTGGTACCCTCCGAGGAGTTCTGCGCGGCCAAGGAGGCCGCCGGCGCTGGGTCGGCAACGGAGCCCGTTAAGCTGCTGTTCCTCTCAAGGACCGCGAGATACGACTCCACCGAGGTGCGCTCCAGCGACGACGATGGCGGCATGCCGCTGCTCACCCTCAACGGCATGCGCGACGACAACGCGCGCATCACGTCCACGCCATGCCGCGGCCTCACCCTCCTGCATGACCCTGACAGCGGGTTCTAGGTCCTGAACGCCACCACGCGAGCAGTCACCATGCTGCCGCCTTGCCCAGACAAGATCCTTCATTCGACAACAGCCGGCCTCGGGTTCGACGCCAGGACCAAGGAGTGCAAGGTCGTGCGGCTGTTCACCGGCGACAGCGGGACACCCAGGGAAGCATTTACCAGGGCCAGGTGCGAGGTGCACACCCTTGGGGGAGACCGCTGGAGGCCCATCTCCGTCGAAGGCCTGCCCTGCAAGTTCGCCGGGGCCGCGCTGTTCGGGGCTGTGTGCGACAAACTGCCGCCGGTGTTCGCCGACGGATGTCTGCACTGGCTCATCCACCCAACATTTTATTTCGCCACAAGGCCGGCAGCTGCGGTGCTGTCTTTCTCCGTCGAGGACGAGACCTTCAGCTGGGTCCTTCAACTGGGAAGGAGCGCACCTCACGGAGCTCGACGGCGGGCTGTGCATGGTCCGGGAGGACCTCCTCCCTCGTGCCTCTTTTCTTAGTTGCCTGGAGATCTGGAAGGTGAGGGAAGATAATGGCGACTGGTCGCTGGAGCATCGCGTCGACTTGATGCGGCTTGGTTATAAAACAGGATATGTGCTGACTGTGCCGCAGTATGTCAGAGTTGTTGGCAAACAAGGAAAGAAGATGATCCTTGCCACATCCTTTGGCAGGGTTTTCGCCTATGATCTCATGTCTCAAACCCTAGAACTAATCCTTCGACTCGGAGGAATTTCTCGTTATGAAACTGAGCGACCTGTTGCAAGAATCTCTTTGTTTAAAGAGCGCCTTACTCCAGTGCAGAGGCAATGGTGCTAAACTGCAATGAACAGTGCACAGTATGAACAGTCAACAACGGAATGTGTTGCCTATGCCTCGCCGGGCGGGACAATCAACAATCAGCAACTCCCCTTGCCTGGTGGAACTAGTCTTATTATTAGTAGTATTAAGCATATAGGATTAGATCATGTTTAATTTGTTGTACGGTGTCATACCTGTAGAAAATATGAATCCCTAATATTCTTGTTGTCACTGCTGCAATTTCTGAGTTGCCCGAGTGCCAAGAAAACTCGGCAATAGCCAATTACCACTCGGCAACGTGTTTGCCAAGTGTAGTTCTCGGCTCAGGGTATCCGACCCGAACCCTTGAGGCAAAACCCACTTTGTTGAGGGCTATCCATCGGGGACTCGACGAATTCTGCACTTGTAATTTGAAGCCTAGATTTGATAGCTCCACCAAATTTACAATTCAGAGTGAACTGTCATCTTCTGAGACACTTGCCCAACATTCCAAGTACACTACATCATTTCTTTTCACCTTATTTTGGGAGAAATTTTGAATGGCCATTTAAGGATTATATTATTCCATCAATGCACAAGTCTTTCCGCTTCATTCTTCCTAGATGTACACTGCCTGCAGATTGTCATATTCCTTTAAGAGGAACTTTAAAGTGTTTGGTGCAAAGCTCTCACAGAAATTCCATCCCGATTACAGTAACAGGGCGACAAGTGAAACGGTGCAGTAAAAGTACATAACGGTTCATTCAACAACGAGCATCGCGAGCTGTTGGATCTTCTTGTGCGCATCAATCTTGGTTGTCCTTTAATTGAAGAATCGAACACTCCAGCTCCTTGTCGATGATCTCGCTGCAATGCAGGTCCACCGCCTCTGAGATCTCCATCTCCTCATCGACGATTGAGAACTAATTGATGGATCAACCTTGAAATAAAATCTGGTATAACAAGTAATTTAGGATACTTCTAATTTATATACTATTACAATTATCTAAACGATATGTGTCATATGTGCTCGGATATAATATATTACACAAT
>NC_041391.1:57943655-57961235 GCF_002162155.2 Triticum dicoccoides
GGGGGCTGACGGTGTCCTGGACTAGGGGGTACTCACCACGTTATCTCCCGATCTATTAGATTGGGCCGAGGACCCCCATGGCCGTATACTCATGGGCCAGTCCGGACAGGTGCCGCACACAAGGAAGATTCAACAAGACTTGGCGATCAAGACAAGGACTCCTCCCCCACCGGCGTATTCGGCTAGGACTCTTGTTATCCTAGGCCTCTGGTGCATTATATAAACCGAGGCCAGGCTAGTCGATAGATACAACAACAACAATCATGCCATAGGCTAGCTTTTAGGGTTTAGCCTCCTTGATCTCGTGGTAGATCCACTCTTGTAATACACATCATCAATATTAATCAAGCAGGACGTAGGGTTTTACCTCCATCAAGAGGGCCCGAACCTGGGTAAAACATCGTGTCCCTCGTCTCTTGTTACCATTGATCCTAAGACGCACTGCTTGGGACCCCCTACCCGAGATCCGCCGGTTTCGACACCGACATTGGTGCTTTCATTGAGAGTTCCGCTGTGTGATCGACAAAAGGATCGATGGCTCGCCTGCAGATCAACTGCGACTTCGGCACCTTCGTCACCAGCTCGACTGGTCACCTTGGTTCGACCAAGAATTGCGCCCCGTGTTCGGATCACCATGTTCGGACGAGGGCCTTCATCAAACACCAACTCCGATCTCTATCAAGATCACGGAGGAATCATCCATGGAGCTCGGGGGCTCAACGTCAACATTGCCCTCAAGCGACCGTGCTGTTTTTCTGGACAGCGAACTCGTATCTGCTGCCACCACCTCCTGGAGTATCGCTTTGACGATCGCTTTGGTGGAATTGTGCGGAATTGAGTCTACGACAACCCTGGAAAATTTCGTTGAATTCCGATGGAGGAATCTCTCGCAATCCACGATATACCGGAGCCCTGTCAAATCTGGACGGGAATCTGGACGAGTTTAGGGCGTGGTGTCCAGCTTCTAGATCGGACGTTCTTTGGAAGATCTAACCGTTGATCGGCTGCGTAATTCCTATATCTACCACCCCTCCAAATTTCAACTCGATCCGACCGTCAGAACTCCGGGAACCTTCCGATTAGTGTATCACTTTTCGGATCTGTTTTCTGCGCGAGAACGAATCCGACCCGAATTCATTTTTTTATGAACGGGATTTCGGACATCCTTTTTGAAGGAAGTTTTGTATGGGATATTGTGTATTGTTCCCAAACACATCCCACTAACCTTAAGATCTTTTGAACATGATCTTCAACATCATTGCTGGTGTCAAACCAGTCCGGCAATATTGCTTCACGGCTGCCGACCTGCGCTAGACAACGTCGTCACTTTGTTGAGCCGAGCTCAACTTCTTCGGATCATCATCTCGGCAAGCCGAACAAGAGTCCGGCATCGCGAAGAACAAATCATCATCAACATTGCCGCCCCACGGATTACACGGAGCGGGAATATCGGCATCGCCGCACGGTCGCTTCATCATGCCGGCATCGACCACGTCACGACCTGCATCGGCAGGGCCGCACTGTTGCTCCTTCAAGCCGGTGTCCATCACGCCGAACTACTTCGACATCTCGGCTGGACCGGAGGATTCATCATCTCTTCATCAACCTACTTCGGACACTTCGGCGTCACTAGCCGACCAGCTTCATCACGATTAGCTGGACCGAGGGCTTTGCCTCGGCAAGCCAACCCTTGCCAGCATCATCCTCCTTCGGATTGCTACAACAAATAAACCAGGTGCTATTAATCCCAATATTTTTTTTGCTTGTTTGGGTTCATTTTTCCTAAGGAATTATTACTCTGGTTTGTCCATCATATGTTCACAGGTCTATCAAATGGTGGCCGCATTAACGACGGTCGCATGATGGTTCGGTCAGTCTCCGTACATAGTCCGGCGAACGCCGCATCCGGAGCACGGACCGACCTGTGAATTCAGGCTTTGCCATGCCTTTACCGCATCACGCCGACGCCCTGCATCGACATCGACCTCGGCGCCAGGCCATATTCCTTTTATTACTCACTTTGCATAAATTATTCATTATGTAACAATTTTTTTTAATTATCATTATTACTATTATCTCCCGTTTGCACTATTTTTGTGCACAGGAAAACGATCTGGGGACTTCGGCGTCACTCCGCCGGTCTGCATCGACCGTGCTATGTCACCACTTCGGCGTGCCGAGCTCTTTGCCTCGCCACCTCGGGACCGGCTTGGGGGATGGAACCTTGTCCCGCATTAAGCTCGGACCGCGTCGCCAATACCGAACACATTAACCAGCTAAGTTGCCTTCATGCGCAAAGTTTTAAATTTCTAACTTGTGTTCGGTTCGACCAAGCATTATACTTTCTCGGTAAAAATTTGCTTATCTTCCTTGTCGAAACTTTGTTCGCACACACTTGACGCGCTACCCGCACTCATTATATCTGGGGGGCTTCTTTAACAGAAGCTTATTAATTCGGGCTTTATGCCCAACACATGTGTCACACTTCCGCATGTACCTTTTATTCACCATTATATGCATCGATATGACTTAAGTTTTGGTCAAGCTGGGTTGCCTAGCTCCTGTGCTTGCCCCTACGTTCCCAATTGTTCGGCTAGGTGGTAAAGCGAGCATCTCTGTGATTGTTACTGCCGGGTCAGCCGGATGTGTACCTCAGACTGGGTGAAGCCGAAAGCTAGCGTTCTTAAGGGAATACTCGGTCGGTGAACTAAAAGATGATTTCTTACCTATTTATTTACCTGCCCCCAGATGTTTTTCTGCTCTTTTCGCAGTCCGGACATGCACTTTAGGGCATGCCTCCCAGGGAAAGGAACCCCTAACGGAACTATTCTCCCTGGAAGATGTTTCTTACTAACCATGTAATATAACATAACTAGTTGGGCATTTGTTTGATAAAGCACCAATGACCCCTACGCCTGGTCTCCACGCATGCCCCGGTTTTTATAACTGCGAGGGTATTCGGACACACTCCGGACTATTGAGTCCAGAGGTTGAAGCGAAAAGGTCCGCTACGATAAACGATCTACAATCCGGCTAGAAGGCATTCTACATGTCACCTTACATTATCAACTTTTACCCAAGTCACTTGGGGGCTCTTATGTTTATTTGAGCCGTTTCATACTAAGTGTTTCTCTTCCTAGCCGTTGCAAAGTTTTTATTATTATTTATCACTCCTTTTTTCGACACAAGTGTGCGGTCACTAGCCGGGGAGCCTAATTTCTCTCTCAAAGCCGCTAGAGTTTAGTTTGCTAAACTGGCCTAGTAAGAAGTACTCCGCCTTCGGGATAGGAGGTTGAAGCCGTAGGCTGACCCGCTTGAAGTCTTGAGATAGGATGTGTCATGTTAAAGCACGACAGAAGCACCTTTTTTTTCTAAAGTCCAATTTTCGAATTGGCACCGAACACTTGATCTAGTTCAGACATTAACCTTTTGAATAAGTTTTTTGGCTTTTCGAGCCCATGGCACTTTTAAAACTATTTATGTGTTTTCAGCACAAGTCTCGCAGTGCAACGTCGGACACCTTTTGAGATTCGGCAAAAACATTCTCGGATATTGCTATATATGCATCAGTTTTGAATTGTGTCGTCGGTCAATAGTTGGGTTGCCCGGCTCCCGCGCTTGCCTCCTATGTTCCGCTTTGTTCGGCTAGGTGTGCAAAGGGAGAACCACTGCGATTGTGCTTCCAGCTCGGATGGTCAAGCACCTTAGTGGAGAAAGCCGAAAACTGATTGTCACAATAGGTGTAAACTGGTCAGCGATCCGATGACTATATTAAATGATGGGCCATTCATTGGCCAAAGTGTTTCCGGCTTGACCTCGACTGTCGCCGAACACTATCGGGGGCTATTAACTGGCCTCCCAAACTAAATCCTCGATATTTTGCTCTTACATTGGAGCAGAGGTTTCATGATCATGCTTAGCATGACAACCCAAAGAAAGGAACCGATAGCGGGACTATTTTCTTTGGAAGACATTTCTTCTGTTAAACAATAATATAACATGTCTCTCCGCGTACCTTTGTTTATAAAACCGTATGGCCAGATTGCCTTGTTTGTTGTAAATCTTTGCCCTCATAAAGGCTTTATAAAGTAGGACAAACACTCCTCGACTATTGGCCGAGGAGGTGGAAGCCGATGGTCGGTCAACAAAGTTTTGTACAATGTGGATTCGAGCATTAATGACGTAAAGTACTTGGATACATAGAGTCATTACACATAATTTGTGATTTTACTATGGATATCGATCCTTAATTCGGCCTCCCGTGCCCGCATTAAAGCTCGGGGGCTACTGGGCTTTGGGCTTATTATTTATACAAATATTAAAGGGGCACATCGATCCCCTGATCTGGTATTGCCACCCGACCAGTGTCTCGGGGGCTACTGCATTGCCTGTTCTATGCAGAAAATTTTAAGTGCAATACAATTTCCGAGGAGATTTTGATCCTCAGGTTGGTCGGCCGCACCCAACCTGAGTCTCGAGGACTGAGCACGCCGCTTTTTGTGTCCCGAAGTATTCTGCCGAGCTAGGACTTGATCCTCAGACCGATTTTGCAAATCAACCTGAGTCTCAGCGGCTACGGGGATCAGCGGTCTTATGTCATCCTTCAGGTGCATCTCGGGTTTTAGACCGATACATACCTTGAGGGCTACTGGCTATATATCTCGTCAGAGAATAAATTACATCAATAAAAAACATTGACCAAAGATCAGCCCATGACTGAGGTGCTTAACCACCTCGGAAGCAGTTCGACATATAGCTCGGATGCAAGTGGCTGGCTCCTTAGAGAGCATTTCCTGCATTAAGCTCGGCTAAACTCCTTCAAACTTCTTTGAACCAAGGTGATTTACGACACCTCGGATACAGTTCGGCGTTGGAGCTCGGATACATAGTCCGGCGTTGCAGCTCGGATACATAGTCCGGCGTTAGAGCTGGGAAGCAGTCCGGCATTGGTGCTCGGCTGCAAAAGATACCTCGAATGCAGTCCGGCGTTGGAGCTCGGACGCACGAGGACGTTGCCGCCCGGGAACAACTTCAAACCCGAGGTGTGGCATAAAAATAACAAGGCATTGATAAAGGTCGGAAACTTAAAGGGGCTCCTCGGATACCCGACGTGTAAGCTCGTCGAATGCATTTCGGCGATCCTCAAGATCGAAGATGAGAAGATTTGTTGAACCAGTTTTCAAGACCGGCAACCGAAGATGAAGAACAGTTCGGAAGAATCGAGGAACGTCCCTAACTTGAAGACCGGTTCAGGGGGCTACTGACGGTGTCCTGGACTAGGGGGTACTCACCACGTCATCTCCTGATCTATTAGATTGGGCCGAGGACCCCCACGACCGTATACTCATGGGCCAGTCCGGACAGGTGCCGCATACAAGGAAGATTCTACAAGACTTGGCGATCAAGACAAGGACTCCTCCCGCATCGGCGTATTCGTCTAGGACTCTTGTTATTCTAGGCCTCTGGTGCATTATATAAACCGAGGCCAGGCTAGTCGATAGATACAACAACAACAATCATACCATAGGCTAGCTTTTAGGGTTTAGCCTCCTTGATCTCGTGATAGATCCACTCTTGTAATACACATCATCAATATTAATCAAGCAGGACGTAGGGTTTTACCTCCATCAAGAGGGCCCGAACCTGGATAAAACATCGTGTCCCTCGTCTCTTGTTACCATTGATCCTAAGACGCACTGCCTGGGACCCCTACCCGAGATCCGCCGGTTTCGACACCGACAGGGGCATTCGCCCTCTACCTCTAACTTAGGGTGACGGGTGGTAGGGCCCTGTAGCCCTATCCTAACTAGCTTATTTCATGATAGTCGCACATGCACATATTTTTATTATCTGCCGTGGTGCACTTAATAAGTGTTGATCTTTTCTTGTACTACTCCGATACGATAAATGCAGAAACGGCAATTTGATTGCAATGAGCAGGCAACGTGACCGGGGTCTTCGAATGAGAATCTATGCATGTTCCTAGCGTGACATTCTCCGCTATTTTTCCTCCTCTCGCTCGACATTCTCTGTTAGTTTTCCTTCTCTCACTCGATGCCATGTGCCTGTTTGGAGCGCTGCCTGCAAAATCAGAGGATATCATGATGATGATCATCATCAGGGATCCCTGAAACCCCGATATCTTATTCCCTTTGCACGGCCGAGAGCCAGATTAGCTTAGGCCGGGTGGTGACCATGTGGACTTTGCTCTTGTGCTACCTAGGCAGCAGAAAGGGTGCCGCTTTCGGCTTTCCCCCGCTGCCTCGTTGTAGCACCCCTATGCCAGCGCGCAGTCGCCTTGTAGGCTATAGCAGCGCCCGACCACCGTTCCAGCTTTTCCTAGCCATAGTTGCAGCTTCGCGCCTCCGCCTAGCCGCAGTTCCAGCATCCCGGCATCACTACCCGTAGAACTAGCCACCCGTCCAGCCATGGCGCACTGCCTGATCGCAACTTCCTGTGATGCCGGTTCCAGCTTCGGCCCCGGCCGGTTGCAGCCCCACCGCCTCCATCAATTTCAGCCCCCCCCGGTTGCAGCTTCGCAGCCACTAGAGTGAAGGGGTGCATGGGGGTCGAAGGAGCAGCTCCTGTAGTGTCTGGTCTAGACTAGGAGTGGTGGGCGTCGATGTGCGGGGCTGGGCGAGCTCGCGAGCGGAGTTATCGGCGACTAAGAAAAATGAATGGCAGCCAGCTCGCCCTGTGGAAAGGATAAGGCTGTTTGAACGGTTTGTGGGACCCCACTGCGCAAGAAGCGCATCGCATATTGCGAGCCGTACGATGACGCTGGATCCAGTGGCGGAGCTACGTGCATGGCTGCAGGGGCCGTGGCCCCCCAAGCCTGGACAACTTTAGTGAAGGAAATTCATATAGTAAGTTTTATACTAAAAAAATAGAGCTTTTGTCCTCATTTAGAAACTGTATTTTCTCATTGGCCCTTCCAATTATCAATCTTGTCTAGCTCCGCCACTGGCTGGATCCTATGGGCCATGCGTGTTCTGAATGCAATAAATAAGATCATCTGTGATACTAATATACGTATTAAAAAGATAAAATTATACACTAGTATTATATGAATGATATTAATTTATGATACTACCCAGTAGGAACAGCCGTAAGTCCTCGTGTTGCAGTATGAACAGCCTTAGTTCACTGGGTGCTGACTAAAACGCAGTGGAACTCCACGGTCTACACACCAGGATAAAACTTGTATCGTCGCACGAACCAGTCGTCTACGCGCACGCGCGCACGCCCGGCTGCTTCCCGCTTGGCGTGTGGCGACCAAATCGACCCGGACGTATGTGTCACCGTCGACGATGAGCATGTATGTATGCATGTGCAGCATGTACTGGTACGACCGTGAACGGCAAGAAAATTAGCACGATTGATCTCGACGCTGTGAGGCCCTCACACTTGGTCGCTGGCTGGAGGAAGAACCGATCGAGCTGTCAACTTCGCTCGCTGCACCAACTAAACAGGTTCCATGCTGGCGCTGAGTCGGCCTGACTGTTGCATCTTCATCTGCATCAGGATGAGCACCCCGGCGACTGCTTCACAAAATCCCGTCACTATGACAGTTTTTGGATCCGAGCTAACTAGCTGAGGCGTTGGCTTGGTATTTAGGCTTTGTGGTTGTACACAAGACTATTAGGAACCCCAATAGTCAGCGACTGTTCGCTGCCAATGATGGCATTTCCGAACGGCGTGACTGGCAGTTTTAGGTGTAGGTAAGAAGACAGTTTCTTCAATGCACATGGCCGTTCTTTACTTTTTAACTTTTCACGTAAAAAATCTCCGAAGAAAATGCCATCCATCAGATCATGATCAGAAAGCTGTGGGGGCGTTCACTGGGATCCCACTTCCCTGCGAACGTTCGCCAGGTAAAATTTCCGAACTATGATAGCTGCACGTTTTACATGTAAATGTTTATTTGTGAACCCTTGGATGCACATTGGATGGACAGGATAGCTTGTGGATGTTCAACTAGGTGCAGGAAAACTGAACTTGTGTAGCTCGCCTCCATCATGATCATCGCTGAAGCACTAACAACATCAGGATGATCATCGGCGGCACTTCCGCCCCCATGATGGCCATCGTCGACAAAATCAAGGGGGAGCATGCTCTTTGGTTCATTGGGGGAGCCAAACTTTGAGTTTGGTAATGCCGGGAGAATGAAAAAAAACTCCCATGTGATGTGGCATGTCCAAAATCACTTCCTTAATTAATCAAAATGGCAAGTCTTTGTTTCCACTAAAAAAAAGGGAAGTCTTAGACGTTGTCGTTTCATTATCAACATAACGGAAGGGGCGGCCGGAGGGGGAGGGTGCCTAGCGGAACAACTCGAACATAAGAAAAAGTAATTTTACCTAACTGGCCGGTGTGAAGATGTAGTACTTTGATCGTTTTGCAATTTTCAGGGAGACTATAGCTTCATATGGTTAGGGGTCAACAATATAATAAATTAAAATCGACTACACGACTTGCTCAATTATCATATAATATTTTTTGGAATAGCTATAGTGGTGCAAGATCTAGTATCATTAATAGTAAGCATTTTTTTACTATACATTATAAGAATCCGTGTGGACGTTAATCTTCTCATATAATCACCGAGGTAAGAAAATAAAATAAGCATTTTCTTTACTATACATAATAAGACCCCTGCGGATGTTAATCATTTCGTATAATCCCCAAGGTAAGAAAATAAGAGTTAATCGGACCCACTACTTAATGCCATCAACAGCTCGGATCTGTCATGTATGTTAAAAAACCTCGGGTATTTGATCTCTTTCACCAATGATGAGTAGAAAGATCTTTCCGTATGTGAGACCCTACATGCATGCACCATGTTCGCTTCGAGGGCATCCCGGCAATGAAAAAGTTCTCTGCATGAGGAAAAAGATAATCGAGCCATGTTCGTCATGCAACACCATGCCCTCTTCCTTAATTAATCAGGACGGTAAGTCTTTGCTTCCCCTATAAAGAAAGGCAGGACTTGGACGTTGTTGTTTCATTATCAACAGAACGGAAGGGGCGGCGGGGGCTTAGTGGAACAGCTCCAACATAAGAAGAAGAAATAAATACCTTACCGGCCGGTGTGAAGAACACTTCGACCGTTTTGCAATTTTCAGGGAGACTCGAGCTTCATATGGTAGTTAGGGGTCAAAAAATGAAATAAAATCGACGACGCGACTTTCTCAAACATCATACTATAATATATGGGGTAAACTAGAGAGAGAACCGAACAGCCTCCCGTCCCCCGCGTCGCCTCCACAGGCGACATTAGCGGAGACCAGATCGAGCGGCGCCACTCTCCCTCCGTCGGCCCCGCCCCCCTCGCCGTTGCCGGAGGAGGCCGCCGGGCTAAGCGCGGGCGGCGGACGGCGGCGGCGGGGATCTTCTCTTGCGTCTTGATCTTGGGTGGGGGAGACTCGCCCCATCCTGTTCTCTGCGCGGCGGCTCGGCTCCCTACAGGACCTCCGGCGGGTGGCGGCCGCGGTGGCTTCGCCAGCAGGGTCAGGGCCCTTGGTCTGATGATTCCCGCCCGCCGCGTCGTGTGGGGTGGCGGCCCTCTCCGTCCTGATCTATGGTTTCGGCTGGTGGTGTGCAGGTTGCTGGACTGGCCGTGGCGTGGCTCCTGGCGACCTGGCGACTCCATGGCGCTCAGCGCGTGCGGTTGACTGTTTGGCATCGACCGACGCAGGCCTCGATGCTTGTTTGCAGTGAGGGCTACATCGGTGGTCGTTGATGGTGGAGTCGGAGTCGCCCTCGCGGAGGTGTGATGACGATGGCACCGGATTCAACCTCGACGACGTTCTCTCCTCGACGACGTGTCTCGCCAGGTCGCCAGGTGCCCTGTTTTGGCGGGCATGTTGTAACGGTTTTAGCCCGGTTTTCCACTAATTAACTGGGCAACTCTTTTCGACCTTTTTTAATGAATCAGGCCATAAGGGACCGCGTTTTTAAAAAATACTATAATATATTGGAGCAGCTGTAATGTAAGATCAAGTTTTTATTCTTGTGAGCTGATAAGATTGTGTATTAGTAGCATTTTTTTTCCTTTTTAGTATAACAAATTAACAATCCGTGCTGTTTGAAGCGTTCTCGCGCCGTTAATTATAGGCTCCACTAGCCAGACACCAAGACCAAGTGTCACTAGTATATTATCCGCGACTCACCTACTCCTACTCGATCATCACATGCTGGCCGGCCGGGCCATGGAGAGCTAGCTTGCCCGGTCTCGCGAGCGACGACGCGCGCGCGCTATATAATCATAATCAGCGCGGTTGTTGTGGTGTGTCTGTGAGAGGGGGAAGGAGAGGGGAGGCAGGCGCCACAATCTACGAGGCGCGATCTGCAGAGAGCGACGATGAAGAAGCACACCATCCAAGTGCCGCCGCCGCGGCCGTACGTCGTCCTCGACGCCGGGGAGGACCCGGAGCAAGGCGTCGCCGTGCGCGCGCCGCTCCTGCGCCAGGTACGTACGCGCCGTACGCCCCGGCCGTGGGCTAGCTAGCTCCGTCATCCCTCGATCCCTTTCGTTTTAGCTTGCATGTGTGTTCACACTTAGAGTAGAATTAATCATCTTAAAATAGGCTTTTGCTCCGCTTTATTATAGATAAGGCAAACATCCATACAACCAAGTTTCAAGAGTTATAGCAAATAAGACAGCTTGGGCAACAATACAATCTACCAAACAAATAAAAAATAGAGAAAAATCAAGCGGCAGTCTGCACCTGATCGGTCAGTCATGAGCCCAAACCGGTCACGGTCACGCTGCCAAGATGCCAAGAAAGCAGGTGCCAATGCTGCAAGAAAGGAATTTAAAGAATGAGTTATAGGACTACTGTGGGAAGACCTGCTCAATCATCATTTTATTACAAATCGTCCCTAACGTCCACGACCTTGCCGCAAAGATTAGCTAGAATGGGCCACCATTTTGGCCGATCTAGGTAGGTCTGGTCTCAAGGAACCCCGTAAAGTCTAGGGCCTCCCAGTCGGACCCTAGTGCCTCGCGTATGAAACTCCAAAGGGCCCGCGCCACCTTACACGAGAACAAGATATGGGGCCCAGTTTCCGGGACATCACACTGGGGGCACAAGGCATTACACGGGCCATACCGTTCAAGCACCTCGGTCCCAGAGGGTAGGCGGTTACGTAGTAGTTGTCACACAAAGATCTTAATCTTTAAACGCAATGTGCATTCCATAGAGGGGAAATCCACAAAATAGTGGGCGAATGGCATAGTGCATGATATGCTGAACTGCCGGAGAACTCACCCGGAGGTGAGAGACTCCAGGAAACGGTGTACGGAGAATCCGGCAACACCGGCGAGAGGGCTACCCGCAATCTATCCCACTCAACAATTTCCTCTGACCCAAATGTGCGAGGAACAAGATGTTCCACTACTCATTTTGGGAAGCCACGGGATCCGGAATCCTCGAGTCAGTGCAGATAGCAAACATGCTAGGAAAACCCACCCGAAGTGCCCGGCCACCAACCCGTGGATCCAGCCAGAATTTGGTACCTTCCCTTATATGTCTACAATACCAAATATATAAAGTATGAAGGTTCATCTTATAGTGAAGCTAATGATAAGTTTCATTCTAGATGGAAATGTTCTTCTCTAAAAAAATTGATCAAAGTTTGTGATGCTTAACTTTTCAAAAAATATATATGTAAAAAATTACAAAATAGAGAGTAAATCGCCTGCATGTTTTCTCAAACATCATGCAGTAAAATACGTATTTGTGAACAACTGTATTGTAAGATTGCGTTCTTATTTTTGAACATTTTTTTACATGGTAATATGTGTTTCATTCATATCATAAAGATTAAAGTACAGGTCACATAAAGACCGACATGACAAAATTGAAAAGACAACAGAACGTCTCTAAACTTGACATCAACATCCGTCATCTGCCTCTAACACCACCAAGCCACTGAAAGAAAAAATGACGGATCACTCACACGAGCTTGACACGGCTACATCGCTGATATGCAGCTCTGCGGACCTTTAAGGTGGCTCGCCATAGACGAAACCATTACTGTTGAACCTGTCATCTGCCTCTGGCAACACCCCGGACATGCCATCGAACTCTAGATCTGGCACCCCCACATGACTAAGACTTCGGAGGAGGAAACCATACATGTCATCCTCGTACCACGAGCCCAGCACACGTTCCGTTTTCCAAATATCGTCGATGCAGACCACAATCTGCATCCGCACCTCGACTACCTCCCAAGCTCCGCGCCGACGTTGGAGCAGATGTCGTCGCAGCGGCGGAGCCCGAGGACACATGTCCACCACAAGGATACCGCCGCCGCCACAACATCCCCGCTTGAACAGGCTGGTTTCGAGATCCTTCACCGACAATAAAGACGATCGCCTCATCAGAGAAGAATCCAGAGCTTCTTTATTCAGCATTGGCGTTGCCGCCGCCGAAGCCAAGGCGTCAAACGATCCAAAACCCTAAGCTTCCTGGGTCGTAAAACCTAAATGTAAAACGATCTACACGCACGGGATCCGGCGACCCCCCTCACCACCGACGACCAAAAGGTCGCTGGCGGAGGAGAGCCGCCGGAAGACGGTGCGGGAAGAAGCGACTCCTGATGGCGGCGGCTAGGTTTTGCTACAGGAGGAAAACGATCGCAGAACCGCATGGTCCTCTATTTTTATTTTTGAATTGGTAAGGTCGAGTACTAGTATTTTTGATTGAGCATAATAACAATCCGTGGCGTTTGAAGCGTTCCGGGCGGCATTAATTAGGCGCCACTGGCCAGCCACCCAGACCCAGTGGAACTTAGTCTATTACCGGCGAGACGGCGATCGACTCACCTACCCCTGCCCCTGCTCCACCCATCACATGCTGCCTGCCCGCGCCATGGAGAGCTAAGCTTGACCGACGACGCGCGCGCCCGCTATATAGCCAGCGTGGTTGTTGTGCCCTGGTCTCCGTGAGAGAGCGGGGAGCTACCTAGAAGCTAGAGAAGGAGTCCGGCGCCACAGTCTACCAGGCGCGACCTGCAGAGAGCGACGATGAAGAAGCACAGCATCCAAGTGCCGTCGCCGCGGCCGTACGTCGTCCTCGACGCCGGCGAGGAGCCGGAGCGAGGCTTCGCCGTGCGCGCGCCGCTCCTGCGCCAGGTACGCACGCTCGCCCCCGCCGTCGGCTTTATAGCTCCGCGTATCGTCCATCTCGATCGATCCCTTCTTCTTAGCTTGCATCTAGATTCTAGAACCAGGGCATCGATCGCCGGCGGCGTTTTGATCGGCTTGACTAATTGCTTCGATGGATCGATTCGGTCGATGGTCAACTCATCAGCTTCTCTTGAGATTGGGGATAGGTTTATACGACCAGTTCAATCAATCCATGACTGTCAATGGCGTGCGTGCGTCGGAACTGAATTACTAGTATGCATGCATTTTTTTTACGGGCAGTCGAAATGTAGCAACCATGGACTGAGTCTAATGTCTAAAGCTGATCACGATCAAGATTGATTGACTATGTGCATACACATTTGCTACACATCACGATCGGTTGGTGGATGCATTGAGGCATCAATGTTGGGTACTACGTAGGATCGGACGGACGGTAGCAGCAGCTAGCTAGAAACAATCACAAAAACAAGTACAACCAGCGGTGCATCGGTCCAAAGGCTGACAACTAAGTACGCATGCTTTACAGTTTGTCTCTGTTAATTAAACTATGCGGATCATGGCGGCTAACACTTTGCAATTTGGCTCTACTTTCATCATCATACTACTGCCTATTAAAATTATGATCTTTCCAGTTAACACGTGGTACATAAAAAATATATTCAGAGATTCGTTCATTTCTGCCAGCTAGTACAGTAATTTACAAGCAGCTCATTTACAAGTTATGCAATTTGTTATTCAGCTAGTAATTCCTCTGCTGTTCCTTGGATTCGGCTTAATTTCTCACTCTGTTTCTTGTTGGAATCATGGGCAGCTCACCTACCGTTCGTCTCCGTCGTTCAAACGATCCAAGAGCAGCCTCGCCTCCCCCTCCTTCTCGGCGTCGCCCTCCTTCTCGGCGTCCCCTTCCTTCTCCTACTTGGCCTCCCCCAGGCCCAGGGTCCTGCCTTCCCCGAGGATCAATGAACACGAGACCCTGCTCGCCATTCCCTCGCCGACGATCCAAGAGGAGGCCCCGCTACCGCCGCTTCTCGACGACCACAACAGACCCAGCAGCAAGGCGCCATTCGTAGTGCTAGGTGAGCTCCATGCCTCCATCTCCATGCACGTCTGTCGAGAAATCTTGAGTGATCACTGACGAGTTTGAATGATTCAACAATGGTGGTGGTGGTGCATGTAGGGTTCGAGTGCCTGGAGAGCACGGCGTTCAACGGCATCTCGACCAACCTGGTGGTGTACCTGGAGACGGTGCTGCACGGCAGCAACCTCGCCAGCGCCTCCAGCGTCACCACCTGGATCGGCACCAGCTACCTGACGCCCATCTTCGGCGCCGTCGTCGCCGACACCTACTGGGGCAACTACAACACCATCCTCGTCTCCCTCGCCTTCTACCTCCTCGGCATGATCCTCGTCACCTCCTCCGCCTTCCTCCCGGTCGCCGCGGCCGGCGGCGCCGTCGCCGGCGCGACCGGCTTCTTCAGCGCCAAGACGCTGGCGTTCGTGGGGCTCTACCTGGTGGCCATCGGGAGCGGCGGGGTGCGGTCCTCGCTGCTGCCCTTCGGCGCCGAGCAGTTCGATGACGCGGTGGTGGCGGACCGGGAGGGCAAGGCGGCCTTCTTCAGCCTCTTCTACCTCTGCGTCGACTTCGGGCCCATCGTCTCCGGCCTGCTCATCGTCTACATCCAGCAGAACGTCAGCTGGGCGCTCGGCTTCGGGATCGCCACCGCCTGCATCGCCGCCGCCTACGCCGCATTCCTGCTCGCCACGCCCATGTACAAGCGCACCATGCCCACCGGCTCGCCGCTCAAGAGCCTCTGCCAGGTCGTCGTCGCCGCCTGCAGGAAGCTCAGCCTCCGCCTGCCCGCCGACGCCGGCATGCTCCACGAGGCCAGCGACAAGGACGACGAGCCCAGGATCGCGCACACCGCCGAGTTCAGCTTCTTCGACAAGGCGGCCGTCTACTCGGAGCTGGACCTCGCCGAGAGGATCGACGGCGAGCCGGGCTCGTCCTGGAAGCTCTGCACCGTCACGCAGGTGGAGGAGCTCAAGATCCTTCTGCGGCTCCTCCCCGTCTGGACGACCAGCATCATCGTCTCCGTGGCCTACTCCCAGATGAACACCACCTTCATCCAGCAGGGCAGCGCCATGGACATCAACGTGCTGTCCCTCTCCATACCGGCGGCGTCGCTGCTCTCCTTCGAGGTGCTCTGCGTGCTCACCTGGGTGCTCCTCTACGGCTGGGTCATCGTGCCCGCGCTGAGCAAGTTCTCCATCTCCTCGGGCGGCGGCGGCGGGGAGCCGTCGCAGCTGCAGCGGATGGGCGCGGGCCGCGTCCTCATGGCGATCTCCATGGCGATCGCGGCGGTCGTGGAGACGTCCCGGCTCGGCAGCGCGGCGCGCGGCGAGCAGATCAGCATCGCGTGGCAGCTGCCGCAGTACTTCTTCCTGGCCGGCGGGGAGGTCTTCTGCTACATCGCGCAGCTGGAGTTCTTCTACAACGAGGCGCCCGACACCATGAAGAGCATGTGCACCTCGCTCGCGCTGCTCACCATCGCGCTCGGCAGCTACCTGAGCTCCTTCATATACGCCGTCATCGCCCTGCTCACGGCGACGGCCGACAGCCCAGGGTGGATCGCCGACGACCTCGACCAGGGGCACCTCGACTACTTCTTCTGGATCATGGCCGCCATCTCCATGATCAACTTCTTCGTGTACAGCGCCTTTGCCAGGAACTACAAGCTCAAGACGGTCCTCTCGTGATCTCGGCCGGCTACTGTTTGTTTGGTTGCTCTTCTTTTTTGGTCCTTTCTATACTTGAGTATTTATAAATACACACCGCACAATGGCGAGTATATACTGTATCCAAGCATCATGTACATATACAGGAAACATATATAAGCTCAAGGGCATTTACAGGATGAGTTCGTATGTATCTCAGGCAGTGCTCAGAATCGAAATAAAACAAATACCCAATGCATTGTATCCTCCGGAACTGAAGTAACTTCAGAGTTCAGACTTTGATTTCTTTCTTTCTTTTTTACTGTCTTGCATCCAGTTGTTCTAATTCTGTCCCATGAAAAACTTCATCATGCCATGCATCGTACCAAGGTTTTTGGTTACCATGGCCCGGAAATACCGGCCATGAATTTTGAATCTAAACAAAATTCATACAGATTGTTTTCTTTCTTTTTAAATCTCTTGCATCGAATTGTTCTAGTTATGTCCCATGAAAAAGTTCACCATGCCATGCATTGGACCAAGGTTTTGGGTGCTGGACGATAACCGGAAAATACCGGTCGGGCCCATGGGACCGAGGGTACCCAGGCCCGCCTACCTTCAGCCCAGGACTTGGCGCATGCAAAGGTCCAGAAGATGGCCCGCCAACAAACTTCATGAGAAAGACGCTTCCAGAGGCTCTTGTCAGCAAACACCCCGAGCGGACTAAAAGCGCCGCCAGGAGCCTCGCGAGGCGACCTCCCGAGGCCCCTCTCGGAGGCGAGCAAGTCAGGAGCAGCTCAGCCCGGTCGCGTGGCCCAGAGTCTTCGCATGGGTGACGCGCGCGACGCCGAACGATGCCAGAGACCGTGCCAGCAGGTGCGGATGAGGAGGTTTTCCTCTTTGGTGCTAAGGGAGCAAGGCCAGCATGCCGGTTCCCAAAGCAACCCCCAAAGGTTGCCTGATCGGTGCAAGAAGACCAAGTCGACGAGCGCGCGGGGTGGAGGTCATCACCGAGCTCACAGGCACGTCAGGGACGGTGGCTTTGTAGGCGAAGACCGCTTTTCGTCAGGATAGACTTTGCCCCTGTCCCCCTTCAAAATTGCGGTTGTGTGGCAACCATTCCTGCCAATATTTTCGGGGAAGAGGACCAAGGCATGTATATAAGGAGGGTAGGATGCCGCCGTAGAGGAGACGGCAATCCTTCCCCCCAACCCTTGTACTCTCATTCTCCCTCGCGAGTGCAATCCAACCACCAAGTAGGAGTAGGGGTTTACACCGCAAGGTGGCCCGAACCCGGGTAACTACCGTGTCTCCGGCTCTCCTCCGCTAGCTCGCCCATGCCGTAGCTTCACCGTGGTTCGCTGCAAGAAAGAGTAGGACGGTAGGAACGAGTGCAACCCAGAGTTCGAACCTCCTGGGTCCATGAAGCCCCGATTCCGACAGTTACCGAACGCATTTTTTAATGAATTTTAAATCTGAACAAAATTCATCCAGATTCAATTTTAGGGTTTTTTGGCTTGGTAAGGTGATTTCTCATGGGGTAAGCAAGACCTTGCATAAGATCACATATGACCAAGCGGACATTTTTTCAATAAAGGGCGCTTATTATTGACACAAGATTCACATCAAGGGATACAATCATACAAAAATCTTATATCCAACGCATACAACAAAAAAAGACAAAATAACACGGACTCTAGAGCCACAAT
>NC_041391.1:57961509-57969976 GCF_002162155.2 Triticum dicoccoides
CAACACTAGCATGCTTTCTCTCCTTCAAGCCTACATTCATGAACGGGACTAACACATGTTCATATAAATATATAGAGCACGTTATTCTACTTGACACTCCATGTGGCATGATGACGCCATGATGGACACATCATATCTAACACAAAAGGTTCAAAGGTAGAGAAAAGATGGAGATGGCCATGTTGTTGGAGATGGGGTTGATGAAGACGATGGAGCTTGTGATGAGATACCCACGATGAATGGAGTGTTGGTGATGACAATGAATTCGACTTCCCCTAGTTAGAAAATTTTACATTGTTTTCATGAGTATGAAATATGAACACAAGTGTTCAAGGATGAGACTCACTTATTTAATGCATACCTTTCTAATCGCTTATTCTTTTGAGAAAGTCTTAGGCTCTTCTCCTTATCTTTTTGTTGTTGAAAAGTTTACTAGGAGAAAACAGTAGAAAAATACTCTCTAAAACTTATGGGTTGCCTTCCAAGCATCGCTTTCTTTAAAGCCGCATATCCAGGATTAATGTGCTCAATAATTATTTCACCAGGATCCCAAGGTATATCAAAGTTAATTTTAGTTAAATAATATTTGAATCTAAGTAGTGAGCACAAAGTAACATAGAGCATGTAAGGATGAAGTCTAACCCTCTTCATATGCACTAGATCGGCAACGCGCCTTGGCGCAAGGGTGCCGGTCCAACCGATATGATCAAGCAGTGAAATATCAAACTGATATGATGCAGTAGTAGGAAGGCAAGTTTTGCACGTGTAGTAGAACAACTTGAACAACTTAATCAAAGAAGTGCTACTTGGCGAACCCCAACTCTCACATGTGCGTATCTATCATGCTGGAAATATATCAAGGAATTAATCAAAAAAAGTTCAATGATCAAATATCTGATATAACCCTTTTTCAATCAACATCTGATATTACTCAATGTATCTCAGGATGAAAATATATCTAATATTACTCACAGAGGTGATGGTAGATACTAACAACAGTAAACACTCCGCAAAATATCTAAAAAATGGCCCTATCTAAGCAAGGTTCGGTGTGGTAGATATCAAAATCGCGCCATAGTATTAGTCCCAGATAACTGATGTACACCGTTTTTCACACTGCATAATAGTAAACTACATGGTTGAATATTAGATATATAACTTTGTCCATTTGATTTGGTTGCATGTTGCAACACATGTTGCCTTGCCGGCGTCGACGCCGATGCCCGACTGCTCTTGGAGGCGTCAACGGTGGTGTCAAGGCTGAGGGCGAGGAAGAAGGGCTGGTCGCCGGCTCCATTTTGCATCTGCAGAACCCAAGAACTAAAGATCAACCAAATGATGTGCTGTGAAGGCTATACGTGGTTGAATGAGTTTGCATCAGGAAACATGTCCGCTCAAATGAGAACTTCCACAAGAAAAATGCTCTCAGTGATAGCGTTTGTTTATCACTGCAGATAAAACTGGTTATGTAGTGCGGTCCTCTGTTTATGTACATGCCATGCCAGACTACTATGCATGAAATTTATACTGAGACATGGCTGCTAATCTTTCTAGTTTATATATTCTACTTTGACACTGTTTTTTCTTTCTTTCACTGAAACGTGCAACTAAAAATACCAAACCAGGGTTTACAATCAAAGACAAGATTGCATTATGATACTTGAGCAGAAACCAATACAATTACTCAGGTGTTGGTGCGGTAGTGTTTTATGCACGAGACCATCTATAGAAGCTAACGAAATTATGCAATACAAAGCGTGTGGAGGCACATGGATAGTTCCCATCAGGTCTCTTCTATATGTTGAGATGTTGAAAAACATATAGGTGCACGAAAACTGTTTCACACAACTGAAATGCCAATGGATGACTGATTGAGTCTAGGCGTGAAATAAGAGCTGAGTACCCTCAAGAATTGAATGATAAAGTAATTAGCATGGCATAGAAACAATTTACAGGGCATGATGGTTTCTGCAGCTCACAGGCATATATAACCGCAAATAAAGCTAAACCGCCCTCAGTATTACCTCAGGAGGCTTCACACTGATCCTGGCACATACATATAAATTTCTCTCATGTAGATCGTCCACAAACATGTCCACAACCTCGTTAGGCAATGTCACGTTAGCATGGTTTCCCTATGAAAAAACACACGCAGAGAACACATTCAGTAACCAACAAGCATCTTATAATCCTGGAGAACAACATCAAAAGATATAGGCTGTTAACATTACAAAGACATAATTTATCCTACTCAAATCACAGGCAACTAAGGAAAGCCCTTAAATGTCCTACAGAGACACCAATGTAGAGAAACAACAATCACAACTTGCATAAGCAGCGTATGAGTCGCAAAAGACTGGAGAACAAAATAGGCATTCACCTTTTCACCGGTCACGACCATATGTATACTCTTGATAGGGCCATCATCAAAGCCACCTTGCTGGTACCATAACCTAGAGATGCGCAAGTTAATTCTCTGGTTCCAAACGGCCGAGGAGATGCCAGTTAGGTCGACAAAAGGTGGCACCGGTGGGGGGTAACCTACGATAAGAAAGCAGGAAAGTAAGCAACAGCAAAAGCAAAAAAACAATCGAAGACGAGAGGCAGGGGAGGGTACCTCTTGATCAATCTCCAGATCCATCGCTCTTGTCGACAGACTCCATCGGCAAAGGGAAACAGAGACCGGTGTCTGTGATCTTGCAAGCCCAACACACTGCTTACTGTAGTTTGCCGTGTGTCATCAAATACATTATATATGCATCTGAAGTTAGTAGATATCCTCATATAGGTGATACAACATAAAGAGCGATGGTCGCGTCCGGTCACCGACAACCATGGAGACCCCCACGGACGTCTCTCTGCGGGTCAGCAACGGGACCGACAGCATTCGCTATCGTCCTTCTCAATGATGTAGGTGAGAGCAACATATGAGTCACTTGATACTTGAGCAGTAAACTGGTGATATAAATCATGCCCACCCAAAGGGAGTTACAGTAATCTTACAGGACCAATGAGTTTAGTATAAATAACAAATGGTAGAGATATATCAAAAGCAAAGAAATTGAGTATATTCAATCAATATGGATAATTATTTTGCAGGTTGATGACAAAATTTATTCCAAACGGTAGATAGGAAAAACAGGTTCGCATCAAGTTCAATACAAAGCATAAAGATTCAAGATACCAAAAGCTTGAGTGTGTGGGACGGTAAACAACCAGTTACAATGCCAGAAAGAGCTTGAAATTAACTCTACTACTATGCTCCAGAGACATCAAATTTTCAATCTGACATAGCTATCGCGGAGTTTACATGAGCAACTATCACACAGGTACATGGAATCTTACCTTAAATGTTTTGCACAATGACATCTAGCTGGGATAATCTCAAAATATCTTAGAACACCAACGCTATTTCCTTTAGTTCACCCGTCCCTGCAACATCCATGGAAAAACACAAATTTGTCGTTAGCTCATATAGCATGCAACTTGCTCTCGCACTGAAACCGGAATAAGATTTTGTCAGCAAATATTATGAAGTAACAAAAGAAAACACAAAATCCAATCATGTTAATAGAGCACCAACAGAATCTCTAATATCATTTAGAGACTAAAAGGAATAATAATAATGACATATGAAATCAGTGTTTTAACTTTACATGCTTGATAAAGAAAATGCCACAGTGGGCCATGAGAAGCAGAGTCAACCTGACTTGTTCATGAAGAGTAAAAAGATCACGTAGATCTTCAGTTGAAATAGAATTTCCCTGTAAAAATGAAAACAGAGCCATGAGAAATCAATGTACTTGGCCATTTGAAGGATCAAAAAAGGAAAAGATCACTCTATGTACTTGATCCTGCATTTAGTCGTTCACTTGTTCCTGATGAATAACTTTCTGGAGGCATTCTTTTGCCATTTGACGCTGATATACCTATAGATGAATGTGGCATATCATATTGTCAGTGGAAGAAAGTAACCAGCAACTCAGTACTTCTTCGCTAGATAATGTAAAAAAAGTGAAAAGACATGGAAAATACAAGATCAGCCTGACGACCCCAAGCCATGTGGGCTCAAACAACGGAAATAAATAAGGTTGGAGCACCATGGACCGGGCAAATCATAAGCACGTCCTTGAAATTCTTCTAAAAATAGCAGCAGCCACCAATATGTTGCAAGCCAAGATAGTTTTTCTACCCACGCTAGCCCTATCTACACAGCCCTGTCCAACCACATCAGCTATCCCTTGCACATTCTCATCAGCAGACAAACCAACCTGTAAAAGGTACTCCCTTTGTAAAGTATTATAAGAGCGTTTAGATCACTACTTTAGTGATCTAAACTCTTATAATACTTTACAGATGGAGTATTAAGCAAAGAGAACATTTTCCCCTCCAAATACTAAAAGACATAGGCACCAAACAAAACAAACAAGCAAACATATTCTCAATTTTCACACAAAAAAAATAGCTAGAGAAGACTGGTATATACTCATTAGCTAGACCTGTATTAGATCCTACACTGATTTTTAGCTAGACCTGGTACCCTGATGGTATTATATACCAGTGTAGGATCTAATACCATACCTACATATATACCAGTGTAACATCTAATACCATGGTACACTGAGCTAGACACTGGTATATATTCAGCTGGACCTCATGTGTAGTGATGCAACTATTGTCAAGAACACCGTCAGTGCAACACCTATCATCATGCAATCAATGGGCTCACCAATTTGCTACATGTTGCGGTAATTACCTGTTACATTGATGGTCTGAGGTCTAGGCCCCTGGACCAGAGTCCTCTATACACCTGATTTCTCAGAATCATTCTTGTCACTATTCAATAGTATGAACCCGGCATAAATAGTCTATGAGATACAACATAGAAGTGACTTCGTTAGTTGGCAGGTAATACGAAGGTAATATGAACCTAGCTCCTTTCATAGCGAAACTGTTACTAAAGCATTAGCAAGAGCAGACTATCACAGAAAAAAGAGAGGACAAAAGATCATATTCTGTTATGAGCCTACACACAATTGTCACCGCCGCTAGACAATTTATGATGAACGTGAGAACTTGCACAAGAAAAATGCTCTCATTGATAGGGTTTGTTTATCACTACAGATAAAACTGATTATGTAGTGTGGTCCTCTAATTATGTACATGCCATGCCAGACAACTATGCATGAAATTTCTATTGAGATAGGGCTGCTAATCTTTCTAGTTTATATATTCAATTGACTTTCTAAATTAATTACACCAATTCACATAGACACATGGTCATTGAATTTGACAATCACTTAAGTTTACAGTATATGGCTCTTGCGAGTGCACTATTTTCTTATCTTTTTTTCTTGATCAGTTCACCACAAAAAGATAGATTTGTCCAGTTGTTCTAACTATCACAAAATTTATCTCTTGAATGGGTGAAGAAAATAAATACTTATTGAACAACATTATATGACAATGATGCATCTCATAATACCATGATATGTTAGGAGACTCCTTCTCATATTCAGTAAATTTTGGAGAAAGAATAATTAGAGAACCAAAATTAGGGAAATACACACAAAAAGAAGGCATCTCGACAAACATACATGCTGTTCTTCCCCTCCTATATCCTATGATTTAAGCCTACGCATCTCGAAATAGCTAGAGGATCACTGCAGTGCTCTTTTTATCAACACCTAAATTATTTGCAAGTATGACCATTGATTTAGAACTTCAACTGGATCAAGCAACAACGCGACAATGGTTCTGAAAATATTAGGCATTGAAGTATGTTCATCCAAAATTTAATGATAATCCACCATCCAACGACTACGTCACAAACGCAAAACAAATGACATATAGCATGCCTCAAATTACCTTTATATTGGGATCCAACACGCACCAAATACATACAGAGAAAGGGGAGATAGGCGATAGAGGTGGAGAGCACCTTCGATGGAGTTGGCTGCAGAGGAGAGGAACATCAGCAGCAACACACAACCTACACCGTGGAAGTTGATGAACTTCCCCGTGCAGCAGCAGCACCCTTCAACAGACCAGATATAGCAGTATATAAGCAATGGGCAGTAGCAGATTCACAAAACATCGATCATATATTTATACAGAACATAAAGATGTACCTTTCTGAAAAGAGATAGAAGTATACCTGCAACGCGGTCCTGGTGAACCTCAAAGATAAAAATTTGCTAACCAATTAGCGTTGCAAGCTCATGATCTGCAATCTCTTCGGAAGCTGCATAATTAACACGACTGTGTGAACCATGTAAAAGGAAAGGAGGAGATGAACATCATGTTGATATTTTTATCCAACATATAAACAAACACCCCTCTTACTTGGAACCTAGCTAGCCCACTAATTCCAAAGAAGCCAGCCTTTCATGCACAATGGAACAAACTTCCAGCATTCCATGCACAAAAAAACGACAATTGCAGGTCCTACCAGGATCTAGGCAAGGAACAAAAGGCATAGAGGCACATTCCACTAAAACAAACGAAGAGAATAATACTCTTGTCTTTACCAGAAAAAAGACAAGAAACAAAAGGTAAAGTATTTTTAATGCACATGAAGCCAAAAGAAATTGTCTCAGCGAACAGAAAATAGTAAACATTTAAACTAAAGCAAGCATCCAACAGTTTATCAACAAATAACTGACACATCCCATTGTTAGAATGTAGTAGAAATAGTAAACATTAGCAAAAAAAGAATAACAGGGAAAGAAAAAATGTAGTTTGCCTTCTCCTAGCTGGAACATCATTAGAATTATAAAACCCTCCCATCCCTACAGAATGTCAAAAAAGAAAAAATTGGGCTATTAGATAGAAGTTAAATTCCATAGGACCAACATATGAAAGAAAGCACTAAGAGGCAATCATATAATTAAATTATGATAACTGGACAGTTTTCTAATACAAATAAATAATTAACTTCAACCTTGCACTGATCATATATCTTTTGAACCACAGATAAGGGTCAAAATGAAACCAATCTGTGCAGATGAGACAGAGCAGCAAAAAATTAACTCTACCCCTAAACTCTATATATATATATATATATATATATATATATATATATATATATATATATATATATATATATTGAACTCTGAATATAATGAGATGAGCATATACATAGTCAAACTGCATAAGTAATAATGCACTGAGATGTTGTCCTTTTAGCAAGGAAAATATTGTCCTTATTAGGGGCATGGAAATTGAATTTAGCGAATACTTGTAGTTCCTAGTGCATGAAAAAAACAGATCCCTACTTCAAGATAATCATCTTACATGTATTTTTTACCTAGACAACTTCTTTGGCTTCTCACATTAGATATTTAACTTGAAAAAGAATTTTGAATCATGTAGCATGTCTATCAAACAATTTTCAATTTCGTAAATGTTGATACATAGTTCTGCATATAGCAACAATGGAGTTATTAAACTGAAAACCAAGGCTGAATATAATGGATAGATTCAGCAATACCAAGTTCTGATGTGTTTGTCTCACGTGAAAAATGAATCCATCAGCAGCAGACTCGCAACGAACATACACAAGCAACGATAACAAAATCCAGTGCATTATCAACTACATAAGGTAAAGAAATTAACAACAATCTGCAAGTAGTAGCAGCCTTATTTGTATTACTTTGTGTTGTATAAGCAGCAATAATCTCTCTACAGCAACAGCATAATACTACCACTAATCTCTAAGTAGAAGTGTTGTCCCCTTCTTCTTCATCCACGCAACAATACAAATTAGATCAGAGCAACAACAACATACAAATCACATCAACAACATACAAATCCCCTCCCAGTTGTAGCCTCTCGTGGCATGGCAGTGGCGCACAAATAAATGGACAACATGGCAGTGGCGCACAAATAAAACATGCAGGGGTGGGAGGGGAGGACGGTGGAGCTCACCATGGTCGGGATATCGCGAGGAGTAGGTACCGGCGGCGGGGTAGAAGGGACTGGTACTCACCAGGAACACCGACTGAGGAGCACCAAAGGAGGTGGAGAAGAGGAGGCCCAGCCCGATGCACCCTGCAAGGCTGCACCCGGTGGCTAGCGGGAAGCCGAACCGCGCGTTGGGGTGAGGGAGGAGATGGAGAGGAGTCGCCGGAGTCCATCGGAGCCACTCCGGCGACGAAGGTGATGCCCAGCCCGAAACCCTAACCACGGCTGAGGGCTGCGAGCGAGTGCAGGAGGCCGTGTGTCGCGGATCTGGCCGGATGGGAGGAAGAGGCGGAGCACCTCCCGTGTGGGCGCGAGGACGACGGCGGTGATCCGGTGAACTGGGCGAAGGAGACAACGCTGGCGCGGGGAGTAGGGTTAGGGAATGGGAGGAGGCGGCAGAGGAGGAGCTGGGCGCTGGGGAGGCGCGAGTGCGGGAGGGAGGAGGCGGGATGGCCTGGGCGAGCGGCCGGCGAGCACGGGCCTAGGGTTTGGACAGGGGGAG
>NC_041391.1:57970314-57983466 GCF_002162155.2 Triticum dicoccoides
GAGCGACGGCTAGGTCGGCGGCCGGCTCGGAGGAATCGACCCCCCAAGTAGCTCCCCACTGGCCACGGGAGAGAAGGTCAGGGCCGGCGGGGATGGGGATGGGGAGGGGGTGGGGGCGTGGTGGCGGTGCTGGTGGAGACGGTGACGACGATGGGGAAGTGGACGGCGGGTGTCCAGCGGGCGAAGAAGATGGCGGCGGCGTGGGGGGCTGCTAGGGTTAGGGTTCGAGGGAGGAGGCGCAGAGGAGGAGGGGGAGGGACGAGCGAGTGCGGGAGGAGGCGACGGCTAGGTCTACATCACAGGAGCGGCCGACCCTTTTATACCCCCACCACGCGAAATGACCAAAATGCCCTGGTGGGGGCATGGTATTTACATTCTGTTGCCATTACTATTCATTCCAGCAGTGTCAATCCCAGATCCAACGGCCCAGACTTCTCCAGATCTCGATCGGACGGATGAAAACGCATCCAGAAATTGCATCCAACGGTCCAGAATCGCGATCGCTAAGGAGGCTTGTACATCCATCCTTCTCTTATTTCTGGATTGGCATGTCATAAGAGAATAAATCATGAACACGAAGTAAAGGCCAATGCATGGTAATCCTTATTAAGAGCAAACTTCTCGTGTATGGTGTAGTTTGGAGAGTTCAAAAAGATTATAGGACTATCGAGTGTGGGTGCAATATTAACATTGTATTGTTATCAAGGAACCATAGCAAGTTCATCTCCATAAGCATCTTTCAGAAGGACGCCATGATAGTCATAAGCATCAAATTCATCAAAGGAGATTTTTTTCATCTAAGATGTTCAAAGGATCATAAATTTCACCAGCATAGTTTTCATCCTTTGGTTAGCATGTAGGTCAATCAAGCAATGTATGAGTTAAAGAGTTACTTTCATAGAAAGGTGGGAAAGGATAGCTAATCTGCTCTTCCTTACTTTGTTCTTCACTCTCCTCTTTGTCTTTTTCATCTAATGAGCATTCAACAGTTTCTTCTTTCATTGGTACCTGCAAAACATTAGCCTCCTCGTTGGCAGCGGAGACATTCTCGATATTGTTAGTGATATAAGCATTACTACTGAATTCTTATAACAATAATCAAGTGTAGCATAAGTCTCAGTCTTAATATACTCGACAATGTTGCAAGTTTCAACTTGTTCCACTTTAGCAACTAATTCATTAGCTGCCATAAAGATATCAAATTCTTCAAAAAAATATAATTTTGATAATCATATTCCTTTTTAACATAAGTGGCCACAATGTGGTTGTTGCTATATTTGCATTCAAACCCAAAGTCTTCTCCATAGCAGCAAGTTAAACCTTTATAATGACACAAATTTCAAGCATAACAATCCAATCGATATAATAAATCCTTCAAGTGTTTTCCTTGTTGAGACAAGTGGTGTTTCACAAAACTTTAATGCTCATCTAACTTTTTTCTCATACTAAACTAGTTGGGTGTTGGGCACAACCACAAACATATTCAAGTATAAACTTTCAGCAATGAGAATTTTAGGTGGTTCCTCAACCTTCTACTAGAGGTTACAACTATTTTTTGATAATTTTTTTGAGGAATTAGTGACAGTGGGAGAGGCTCCCACTGACTTTGTATTACTCACAACAGAATAGTTACATTTGTGTTACAAAGGGGTATTAGGCCCCCCGGCCATGATTGATACAAAGCTAGCTGCCCAAACAGAATATTTTTTGGTAATTTGTGTTGTCTACCCATTACTAAAGACATAAAACAATGCAAAACAGTAATAAAAACTACCTAGTGATTTCGGCTATCGGGGATGCTGCCTGGTTGTTGGAGTGAGCTCCAGCCGGCAGCCCACTGCAGCGTAGCCCCAGGTGGAGTCCTCTCGGGAGTTGGTGACGAGGCATGAGCTTGGCGTGAACCCACACCGGTACCGCGCGCTCACCGGTGCTAGGTAAGACTAGCCACAATGCATAGTAACATACACATGTTACTACCTTCATAGTGGGTAGTAACATAAGTGTGGTAACATACAAAGCTTCATTTATTAGGTTATAGACTCATATTGCATTGGGACATGTGATGTTACAGTAACTAGCTAAGTTACTGTAACTACCTCTCTCCTCATTAACTCATTGCCACATAAGCAAATTTGTTGAGTTGGACTCGATGTTACTGCTGAAGTTACTCCCACTATGGCTAGTCTAACATCTGTTTTGTCCAAGTCATCATTCTAGGCCACATGTGGGCCCAACCTATCTAAATGGTGTTTAAATTAACTAGTATCACAGTTGTTAGAATTTACTTTTGGCGAAAAAATTAGAAAAAGAGTTAATTACATTGGAGGTGCCTCAACTTGTCATGCATGGTCAGTTTAGTGTCTAAAGTTGTAAAATACACAAAAAATGTGCTTGAACTTGTTCGGCCGTGCAAATGGTGCCTCCATCCGTATTTGGACATACTTCCAGCCCACGTCGCATGCTAGTGTGGCAGTGACCCGCCTGTTACTGGCTGAGAGTTAGAGCATGTCCAGCCGTTCGGCCCCCCAGGGCGCCGAAAAAGAGTGGCCTGGTGGTGAGCTGGCGGTATACTCGGCGCTGGGGGCTGTTCGGCACCCAGCCGTCGCCCCCAGGTGCCGATTTCGGCCCAGTATTCGGCTCAATTGTGTCCAAAAACGGCCCAATATCTGCGTGAATCGGCCCATATTCGGCGCGGTACGGCGTGTTTCGGCGTGAATTTTTGTTGGAAATATGCCCTAGAGGCAATAATAAAAGCATTATTATTATATTTCTTTGTTCATGATAATTGTCTTTATTCATGCTATAATTGTGTTATCCGGAAATCGTAATACATGTGTGAATAACAGACACCAACATGTCCCTAGTAAGCCTCTAGTTGACTAGCTCGTTGATCAATAGATAGTCATGGTTTCCTGGCTATGGACATTGGATGTCATTGATAACGGGATCACATCATTAGGATAATGATGTGATGGACAAGACCCAATCCTAAACATAGCACAAGATCGTATAGTTCGTTTGCTAGAGTTTTTGCAATGTCGAAGTATCTCTTCCTTCGACCATGAGATCGTATAACTCCTGGATACCGTAGGAGTGCTTTGGGTGTATCAAACGTCACAACGTAACTGGGTGACTATAAAGGTGCACTACAGGTATCTCCGAAAGTATCTATTGTTTTATATGGATCGAGACTGGGATTTGTCACTCCGTATGACGGAGAGATATCACTGGGCCCACTCAGTAATGCATCATCATAATGAGCTCAAAGTGACCAAGTGTTTGGTCACGGGATCATGCATTACGGTACGAGTAAAGTGACTTGCCGGTAACAAGATTGGACGAGGTATTGGGATACCGACGATCGAATCTCGGGCAAGTAACATATCGATTGACAAAGGGAATTGCATACGGGGTTGATTAAATCCTCGACATCGTGGTTCATCTGATGAGATCATCGTGGAGCGTGTGGGAGCCAACATGGGTATCCAGATCCCGCTGTTGCTTATTGACCGGAGAGCGATCTCGGTCATGTCTACATGTCTCCCGAACCCGTAGGGTCTACACACTTAAGGTTCAGTTACGCTAGGGTTGTAGGGATATGTATATGCAGTAACCCGAATGTTGTTCGGAGTCCCCGATGAGATCCCGGACGTCACGAGGAGTTCCGGAATGGTCCGGAGGTAAAGATTTATATATGGGAAGTCCTGTTTCGGGCATCGGGACAAGTTTCGGGGTTATCGGTATTGTACCGGGACCACCGGAGGGGTCCCGGGGGCCCACCGGGTGGGGCCACCCATCCCCGGGGGCCACATGGGCTGTAAGGGGTGCGCCTTGGCCTGCTTGGGCCAAGGGCACCAGCCCCACATAGGCCCATGCGCCTAGGGTTTAAGGGGGAAAGAGTCCTAGGAGGGTAAGGCACCTCCTAGGTGCCTTGGGGGGGAGGGAAACCCCCCTTGGCCGCCGCACCCCCTAGGAGATTGGATCTCCTAGGGCCGGCCACCCCCCCTTGGCACCCCTATATATAGTGGGGGAGAGGAGGGACTTCATACCTTGAGTCCTTGGCCTTTGGTTGCCTCCTTCTCCCTCCCCAACACCTCCTCCACCTCCTTATTGCTTAGCGAAGCTCTGCCGGAGTACTGCAGCTCCATCAACACCACGCCGTCGTGCTGCTGCTGGTGCCATATCCCTCAACCTCTCCTCCCTCCCTTGCTGGATCAAGAAGGAGGAGACGTGGCTGTTTCCGTACGTGTGTTGAACGTGGAGGTGCCGTCCGTTCGGTGCTAGGATCTCCGGTGATTTGGATCACGTCGTGTTCGACTACATCATCCCCGTTCTTTGAACGCTTCCGCTCGCGATCTACAAGGTATGTAGATGCATCTATTCACTCGTTGCTAGATGAACTCCTAGATGATCTTGGTGAAACGAGTAGGAAAAGTTTTATTTTCTGCAACGTAACCCAACAGTGGCATCATGAGCTAGGTCTATGCGTAGTTCTTCTTGCACGAGTAGAACACAATTGATTGTGGGCGTAGATTTGTCAACTTTCTTGCCGCTACTAGTCTTATCTTGCTTCAGCGGTATTGTGGGATGAAGCGGCCCGGACCAACCTTACACGTACGCTTACGTGAGACCGGTTCCACCGACTAACATGCACAAGTTGCATAAGGTGGCTGGCGGGTGTCTGTCTCTCCTACTTTAGTTGAAGCGGATTCGATGAAAAGGGTCCTTATGAAGGGTAAATAGAAGTTGACAAATCACGTTGTGGTTTCACGTAGGTAAGAAAACGTTCTTGCTAGAACCCTACTTCAGCCACGTAAAAACTTGCAAACAACAATTAGAGGACGTCTAACTTGTTTTTGCAGCAAGTGCTTTGTGATATGATATGGCCAAAGTTGTGATGAATGATGAATGATCTATATGTCATGTATGAGATGTTCATGCTATTGTAATAGGAATCACGACTTGCATGTCGATGAGTATGACAACCGGCAGGAGCCATAGGAGTTGTCTTTATTTTTTGTATGACCTGCGTGTCATTAAAGAACGCCATGTAAACTACTTTACTTTATTACTAAACGCGTTAGTCATAGAAGTAGAAGTAGTCGTTGGCGTGACAACTTCATGAAGACACGATGATGGAGATCATGATGATGGAGATCATGGTGTCATGCCGGTGACAAGATGATCATGGAGCCCCGAAGATGAAGATCAAAGGAGCTATATGATATTGGCCATATCATGTCACTACTTTATATAATTGCATGTGATGTTTATTATGTTTTATGCATCTTGTTTACTTAGAACGACGGTAGTAAATAAGATGATCCCTTACAAAATTTCAAGAAGTGTTCTCCCCTAACTGTGCACCGTTGCTACAGTTCGTCGTTTCGAAGCACCACGTGATGATTGGGTGTGATAGATTCTTACGTTCACATACAACGGGTGTAAGACAGTTTTACACAGCGAAAACACTTAGGGTTAACTTGACGAGCCTAGCATGTACAGACATGGCCTCGGAACACGGAGACCGAAAGGTCGAACACGAGTCGTATGGAAGATACGATCTACATGAGAATGTTCACCGACGATGACTAGTCCGTCTCACGTGATGATCGGACACGGCCTAGTCGACTCGGATCGTGTAACACTTAGATGACCAAAGGGATGTCAAATCTGAGTGGGAGTTCATTATAATTTGATTAGATGAACTTAATTATCATGAACTTAGTCTAAATTTTTACAATATGTCTTGTAGATCAAATGGCCAACGTAGTCCTCAACTTCAACGCGTTCCTAGAGAAAACCAAGCTGAAAGACGATGGCAGCAACTATACGGACTGGGTCCGGAACCTGAGGATCATCCTCATAGCTGCCAAGAAAGATTATGTCCTACAAGCACCGCTAGGTGATGCACCTGTTCTCCCTGCAGAACAAGACGTTATGAACGCTTGGCAGGCACGTTCTGATGACTACTCCCTCGTTCAGTGCGGCATGCTTTACAGCCTAGAGCCGGGGCTCCAAAAGCGTTTTGAGAGACATGGAGCATATGAGATGTTCGAAGAGCTGAAAATGGTTTTCCAAGCTCATGCCCGGGTCGAGAGATATGAAGTCTCCGACAAATTCTTCAGCTGTAAGATGGAGGAAAATAGTTCTGTCAGTGAGCACATACTCACTATGTCTGGGTTACATAACCGCTTGACTCAGCTGGGAGTTAATCTCCCGGATGATGCGGTCATTGACAGAATCCTCCAGTCGCTTCCACCGAGCTACAAGAGCTTTGTGATGAACTTCAATATGCAGGGGATAGAAAAGACCATTCCTGAAGTATTTGCTATGCTGAAATCAGCAGAGGTAGAAGTCAGAAAGGAACATCAAGTGTTGATGGTCAATAAAACCACTAAGTTCAAGAAGGGCAAGGGTAAAAGGAACTTCAAGAAGGACGGCAAGGTAGTTGCCGCGCCCAGCAAGCAAGCTGCCGGGAAGAAGCCAAAGAATGGACCCAAGCCCGAGACTGAGTGTTTTTATTGCAAGGAAAGTGGTCACTGGAAGCGGAACTGCCCCAAATACTTAGCGGACAAGAAGGCCGGCAAAACCAAAGGTATATTTGATATACATGTAATTGATGTGTACCTTACCAGTAATCGTAGTAACTCCTGGGTATTTGATACCGGTGCCGTTGCTCATATTTGTAACACACAACAGGAGCTGCGGAATAAACGGAGACTGGCGAAGGACGAGGTGACGATGCGCGTCGGGAATGGTTCCAAGGTCGATGTGATCGCCGTCGGCACGCTACCTCTACATTTACCTACGGGATTAGTTTTGAACCTCAATAATTGTTATTTTCTGCCAAGTTTGAGCATGAACATTGTATCAGGATCTCGTTTAATTCGAGATGGCTACTCATTTAAATCCGAGAATAATGGTTGTTCTATTTATATGAGAGATATGTTTTATGGTCATGCTCCGATGGTGAATGGTTTATTCTTTATGAATCTCGAGCGTAATGCTACACATATTCATAGTGTAAGTACCAAAAGATGTAAGATTGATAGTCCCACATACTTGTGGCACTGCCGCCTCGGTCACATAGGTGTCAAACACATGAAGAAGCTCCATGCTGATGGACTTTTAGAGTCTCTTGATTACGAATCATTTGACACGTGCGAACCATGCCTCATGGGTAAAATGACCAAGACTCCATTCTCAGGAACAATGGAGAGAGCAACCAACTTATTGGAAATCATACATACTGATGTGTGCGGTCCAATGAGTGTTGAGGCTCGCGGTGGCTATCGTTATGTTCTCACCCTCACTGATGACTTGAGTAGATATGGGTATGTCTACTTAATGAAACACAAGTCTGAGACCTTTGAAAAGTTCAAGGAATTTCAGAGTGAAGTTGAGAATCAACGTGACAGGAAAATCAAGTTTCTACGATCAGATCATGGAGGAGAATACTTGAGTCACGAGTTTGGTACACACTTAAGAAAATGTGGAATAGTTTCACAACTCACGCCGCCTGGAACACCTCAGCGTAATGGTGTGTCCGAACGTCGTAATCGCACTCTATTAGATATGGTGCGATCTATGATGTCTCTTGCCGATTTACCACTATCTTTTTGGGGCTATGCTTTAGAGACTGCCGCATTCACTTTAAATAGGGCCCCGTCGAAATCCGTTGAGACGACACCGTATGAATTATGGTTTGGGAAGAAACCTAAGTTGTCATTTCTAAAAGTTTGGGGATGCGATGCTTATGTCAGGAAACTTCAACCTGAAAAGCTCGAACCCAAATCGGAAAAATGCGTCTTCATAGGATACCCTAAAGAAACTGTTGGGTATATCTTCTACCTCAGATCCAAAGGCAAGATCTTTGTTGCCAAGAATGGGTCCTTTCTGGAGAAAGAGTTTCTCTCGAAAGAAGTAAGTGGGAGGAAAGTAGAGCTTGATGAAGTATTACCTCTTGAACCAGAAAATGGCGCAACTCAAGAAAATGTTCCTGAGGTGCCTGCACCGACTAGAGAGGAAGTTAATGATAATGATCAAGATACTTCAGATCAAGATCCTACTGAAATTCGAAGGTCCACGAGGACACGTTCCGCACCAGAGTGGTACGGCAACCCTGTCTTGGAAATCATGTTGTTAGACAACGGTGAACCTTCGAACTATGAAGAAGCGATGGCGGGTCCGGATTCCGACAAATGGCTAGAAGCCATGAAATCCGAGATAGGATCCATGTATGAAAACGAAGTATGGACTTTGACTGACTTGCCCGTAGAACGGCGAGCCATAGAAAATAAATAGATCTTTAAGAAGAAGACAGACGCGGATGGTAATGTGACCATCTATAAAGCTCGGCTTGTCGCTAAGGGTTATCGACAAGTTCAAGGGGTTGACTACGATGAGACTTTCTCACCGGTAGCGAAGCTGAAGTCCGTCCGAATCATGTTAGCAATTGCCGCATTTTATGATTATGAAATTTGGCAAATGGACGTCAAAACGGCATTCCTTAATGGTTTCCTTAAGGAAGAATTGTATATGATGCAGCCGGAAGGTTTTGTCGATCCTAAAAATGCTGACAAGGTGTGCAAGCTCCAACGCTCGATTTATGGGCTGGTGCAAGCATCTCGGAGTTGGAACATTCGTTTTGATGAGATGATCAAAGCATTTGGGTTTACACAGACTTATGGAGAAGCCTGTGTTTACAAGAAAGTGAGTGGGAGCTCTATAGCATTTCTCATACTATATGTAGATGACATACTTTTGATGGGAAATGATATAGAACTTTTGGACAGCATTAAGGCCTACTTGAATAAGAGTTTTTCAATGAAGGACCTTGGAGAAGCTGCTTATATATTAGGCATCAAGATCTATAGGGATAGATCAAGACGCCTCATAGGTCTTTCACAAAGCACATATCTTGATAAGATTTTGAAGAAGTTCAAAATGGATCAGTCCAAGAAAGGGTTCTTGCCTGTTTTGCAAGGTGTGAAATTGAGCTCAGCTCAATGTCCGACCACGGCAGCAGAGATAGAAGAGATGAGTGTCATCCCCTATGCCTCAGCCATAGGTTCTATTATGTATGCCATGCTGTGTACCAGACCTGATGTAAACCTTGCCCTAAGTTTGGTAGGAAGGTACCAAAGTAATCCCGGCAAGGAACACTGGACAGCGGTCAAGAATATCCTGAAGTACCTGAAAAGGACTAAAGAAATGTTTCTCGTTTATGGAGGTGACGAAGAGCTCGTCGTAAAAAGTTACGTCGACGCTAGCTTCGACACAGATCTGGATGACTCTAAGTCACAAACCGGATACGTGTATATTTTGAATGGTGGGGCAGTAAGCTGGTGCAGTTGCAAGCAGAGCGTCGTGGCGGGATCTACATGTGAAGCGGAGTACATGGCAGCCTCGGAGGCAGCACATGAAGCAATATGGGTGAAGGAGTTCATCACCGACCTAGGAGTCATACCCAATGCGTCGGGGCCGATCAAGCTCTTCTGTGACAACACTGGAGCTATTGCACTTGCCAAGGAGCCCAGGTTTCACAAGAAGACAAGGCACATCAAGCGTCGCTTCAACTCCATCCGTGAAAATGTTCAAGATGGAGACATAGAGATTTGTAAAGTACATACGGACCTGAATGTAGCAGATCCGTTGACTAAACCTCTCCCAAGAGCAAAACATGATCAACACCAGAATTCCATGGGTGTTCGATTCATCACAATGTAACTAGATTATTGACTCTAGTGCAAGTGGGAGACTGTTGGAAATATGCCCTAGAGGCAATAATAAAAGCATTATTATATTTCTTTGTTCATGATAATTGTCTTTATTCATGCTATAATTGTGTTATCCGGAAATCGTAATACATGTGTGAATAACAGACACCAACATGTCCCTAGAAAGCCTCTAGTTGACTAGCTCGTTGATCAATAGATAGTCATGGTTTCCTGGCTATGGACATTGGATGTCATTGATAACGGGATCACATCATTAGGATAATGATGTGATGGACAAGACCCAATCCTAAACATAGCACAAGATCGTATAGTTCGTTTGCTAGAGTTTTTGCAATGTCAAAGTATCTCTTCCTTCGACCATGAGATCGTATAACTCCTGGATACCGTAGGAGTGCTTTGGGTGTATCAAACGTCACAACGTAACTGGGTGACTATAAAGGTGCACTACAGGTATCTCCGAAAGTATCTATTGTTTTATATGGATCGAGACTGGGATTTGTCACTCCGTATGACGGAGAGATATCACTGGGCCCACTCAGTAATGCATCATCATAATGAGCTCAAAGTGACCAAGTGTTTGGTCACGGGATCATGCATTACGGTACGAGTAAAGTGACTTGCCGGTAACAAGATTGAACGAGGTATTGGGATACCGACGATCGAATCTCGGGCAAGTAACATATCGATTGACAAAGGGAATTGCATACGGGGTTGATTAAATCCTCGACATCGTGGTTCATCCGATGAGATCATCGTGGAGCGTGTGGGAGCCAACATGGGTATCCAGATCCCGCTGTTGGTTATTGACCGGAGAGCGATCTCGGTCATGTCTACATGTCTCCCGAACCCGTAGGGTCTACACACTTAAGGTTCAGTTACGCTAGGGTTGTAGGGATATGTATATGCAGTAACCCGAATGTTGTTCGGAGTCCCCGATGAGATCCCGGACGTCACGAGGAGTTCCGGAATGGTCCGGAGGTAAAGATTTATATATGGGAAGTCCTGTTTCGGGCATCGGGACAAGTTTCGGGGTTATCGGTATTGTACCGGGACCACCGGAGGGGTCCCGGGGGCCCACCGGGTGGGGCCACCCATCCCCGGGGGCCACATGGGCTGTAGGGGGTGCGCCTTGGCCTGCTTGGGCCAAGGGCACCAGCCCCACATAGGCCCATGCGCCTAGGGTTTAAGGGGGAAAGGGTCCTAGGAGGGTAAGGCACCTCCTAGGTGCCTTGGGGGGGAGGGAAACCCCCCTTGGCCGCCGCACCCCCTAGGAGATTGGATCTCCTAGGGCCGGCCACCCCCCCTTGGCACCCCTATATATAGTGGGGGAGAGGAGGGACTTCATACCTTGAGTCCTTGGCCTTTGGTTGCCTCCTTCTCCCTCCCCAACACCTCCTCCACCTCCTTATTGCTTAGCGAAGCTCTGCCGGAGTACTGCAGCTCCATCAACACCACGCCGTCATGCTGCTGCTGGTGCCATCTCCCTCAACCTCTCCTCCCTCCCTTGCTGGATCAAGAAGGAGGAGACGTGGCTGTTTCCGTACGTGTGTTGAACGCGGAGGTGCCGTCCGTTCGGTGTTAGGATCTCCGGTGATTTGGATCACGTCGTGTTCGACTACATCATCCCCGTTCTTTGAACGCTTCCGCTCGCGATCTACAAGGTATGTAGATGCATCTATTCACTCGTTGCTAGATGAACTCCTAGATGATCTTGGTGAAACGAGTAGGAAAATTTTTATTTTCTGCAACGTAACCCAACAATTTTCGCATACAGATAGAAATCCATTAGTTCGTCACATAGTTCGGCGTGTTTCGGCGTGTTTCATCACATAAATCAAATAGTTTAACAAATAGTTCAATACAAATTATATAGTTTAACAAATAAAAACTCAACTTTCATCACACGTCATTCCCGCGTGGCCCCAACCTCCCCCTTGAGCCTCCATATGTGCTCCACCAGATCGTGTTGCAGTTCTTGATGCACCTGTGGGTCTCGGATCTCCTGACGCATATTGAGGTAGTCAGTCCAGGTTGTCGGTAACTGGTGATCAACTTGGGCAAGAGGACTCTGCCTGTAATATGGTTCAGTATCAAACACTGGCTCTTCCTGCTCGCTCTCAATGATCATGTTGTGCAAGATGACACAGCAAGTCATGATCTCCCACATTTGATCTTTCGACCAGGTCTGAGCAGGGAACCGGACAACAGCAAATCAAGATTGGAGCACACCAAATGCCCGCTCGACATCCTTCCTGCAAGCCTCCTGAACCTTCGCAAAGAAGGCGGTCTTGCCTCCTGGCACTGGGTTTGAGATGGTCTTCACAAATGTCGACCATCTCGGATAGATGCCATCAGCTAGATAGTACCCCTTGTTGTAGTGCCGCCCATTGACCTCGAAGTTCACCGGAGGAGAATGACCTTCAACAAGCTTGGCAAAGACAGGGGAGCACTTCAGGATGTTGATGTCATTGTGAGTTCCTGGCATCCCAAAGAAAGAGTGGGCCACTGCCTCAAGTACCACACTGCAACCGCCTTTGGCGCCTTTGTACAACCACTGCCAAGCAAATGGACAGTTCTTCCATTTTCAATGCATGGAATCGATGCTTCCAAGCATCCTGGTAAATCTTCTTGCTGCATTCTGTGTTAGGATCCGAGCAGTGTCTTCCGCACTGGGTGTTCGCAAGTATTGCGGTCCAAACACTACCACCACTGCCCCGCAGAACTTGTAGAAACACTCAATGGTGGTGGACTCGGCCATGCGCCCATAGTTGTCGAGTGAATCACCGGGAGCTCCGTATGCAAGCATCCTCATAGCTTTCGTGCACTTCTGAATTGAGGTGAATCCAAGTGTGCCAGTGCAATCCATCTTGCACTTGAAGTAGCTGTCGAACCCCCAGATGGAATTCACAATCTTGAGGAAAAGCTTTCGGCTCATCCGATAACGACGCCGAAATGTTTTCTCACCGCGCAATGGAGCGTTGGCGAAGTAGTCCAAGTAGAGCATGCAGTAGCCTTCCAGACGATGCCGGTTCTTAGCTTTCACCCGCCCAGGCGCCGAGCCACCTCGTCGCGGCTTTTCACTGCTCGCGAGCAGGCCGGCGAGGGAGGCGAGCACGGTGGAGATGCTCCTCCTCCTGGACGTCGACTTCGGCTTCCTCCTCCAGCAACTGCGCGAGCGCCTCCTCATCTTCGGAGTCCATCGTCAGGCCGGGAAAATCACCGAACACCTTGCGGGCGAGGTGAGCGCAAACCCGCGGGTGTACAGGCCCTGCGCGACCGGAACGCCGGAAAAGTTGCCCGGACGGCGGCGGAGAGGCTGCCTCGGCGAAACCTCTTCTTTTTTCGGGTGGGGAATGATCTATTTAGCTGCGGTGGGCGATGGACGGCGCCGGGATCGGCAGGGTGGCGC
>NC_041391.1:57983796-57990725 GCF_002162155.2 Triticum dicoccoides
GGGTCGAGCCGGCGGAATTCGGCGTCCTGGGGGCACGGCTGGGCGTTTTTTTGGTGCCGGCGCGAAAAAAACGCCTAGGATGCTCTTAGGAAAGTGTTGTGACCCGCGCGTGAGGATATTTGTTTATAGAGAATCCCCTCATATTTTATTTAATCACGTAGGGAGAACCTCACAAATTAGATTATTATTTTTGCATGATGCATGATCGAACGTGAGACGTCGTGATCGTGGTTTGCATCGCACACACGGGTTGTGCACCTTGCCATACTCTGCTTCGTAGATATTGACGAGGTTGAACTCTATATATTGCATTGCTATGCAAACATTAACTTTGGAGTACGGACACATCGTGTCCTTTTTTTAAAGTTCAAAGAAACAGATTTTTACAGCTGAAAAATTCTGATTTTTTTTGTACATGAACACATAGAAGTGTAATGTATCCGTGTGAATTTTCATCAAGATCTATGTTTGCACGTGGATGATAAAATAAATACATTAAAAATCAGCTTGTATTTTTATTGGAGTTTTGTCATTTTTAGATGGTTAAATATAACATAATTTCAAAGTCACGTAGAGCAAATGCATACATTTTTGGGTGAAAACAACCAACTCTTTTTGAAACTTTTAAGTGCAAGTTTTTAGCATTTCAAAAAAGCATGCTCAGTGGCCACCGTGCTCCAAAATTACGCTTTGGCTGCTATGTACCTCTTCAAGGGATTGTATTTATGTATGGCGCTTCTATGGACCCGCATAAGTTTTTTTTTCCAGTTTTTAATTTTCATATTATTTTTACATTAAAAAAGAAATGTTACAAAATGTTCAACATGTTTTACATGTTTTTAAAAATGTGTATTTTACAAAAATTTCAATGTGTATTAAAAATTTATTGTGTAATATTTTGAATAACTGTATTAAAAATGTTTAACACAATACTTTTTAATGCATGTTGAATAGTTTACAAAATACAACTTTGTCAATTTGCTAATATTTTTAAATGTATTTTTAGACACGTAGAACATGAAGAAAGTGTTAGTGCATTTGAAAAATGTTCAACATGTTTTATGTGTTTCTAAAAATGTGTATTTTACAAAAATTTAAATGTGTATTAAAAATTTATTGTGTAATATTTTGAATAACTGTATTAAAAAGTTTAACACAATACTTTTTAGTGCATGTTGAATAGTTTACAAAATACAACTTCGTCAATTTGCTAATAATTGGGTATTTTAGAAATACAATGAAGATAAACAATAATAGTATGTGCTTTTTGTCCAGAGTCATACATAAATTCACATAATACTTTCTAATATAGGTTGAACTATTCCATTCCCCCTAATTTTTTTAAAAGTTCATGTCTGCGTCTTGAAAGTACGCAATAATGAAAATAGACAATATATTTTAAATAATAAACAATTTTATATTTTAATTTTTATATGGGAAAATTTACGTGCCATGAAACTAAACAGGAACTTGGAAAAAATTTAAAAATAAAACCATAGATAACACATCAGGAATATTGCATAGGAATACGTGGAAAGTGTCTATACATAGCTTTCTAGCTAATAGGTGAATGCATGGCTAGCATACAATGTATTTTTTCTTGGCAAAAAAAAGCATACAATGTATTTTAGGTCTTTTCTATTGTGATTAAATAAAATATGAGTGGTTTTCTATAAAAAAATCTCACGCTCGTAGCACCCAACACTTTAGCGCCCTTAGGGCATCTCCAGCCGCGCCCCCAACAGGCCCTCCCCAGGCGATTTTGCCGCGCCGGCGCCAAAAAAAGGCCCCAGTCACGCCCCCAGAAACCCGTTTTTCGCCGGCTCGGGCCAAAACTGGTGCCGGCGGATCCAGCCGAACCCGGCGCCCTGGGGGGCGCTTGGGGAGCCGGCACAAGTGAAAAAGGCGCGTGGGCCTGCCCTGGAGGCGACCCGAGGGCCTTTTTCCGCCGTTTCTTGACGCTTTCCCTCGCATCTCTCCCGCTCGCTCGCCTTCCTCCTGCCATTCTCTCCCTTTCTCCCGCCAAACCCTCACCCGCTCGCCGCGAAGAAGTACGCCATGCCGCCGAAGAAGTACGCCATGCCGCGCGCGACGGCAACCGCGACTGGCGCCGTGGCCCAGCCGAAGCAGAGGAAGCCGAGGGCGCCACCATCGAAGCCACCGGGCCTGTCGAACGCCGAGTGGAGGGTGGAAGTTCAGCGGCGCGAAGCAGTCACCGCCGACAGGCGGAACAGGGCCATAGCCAAGAAGGCCCACGACAACGCGGCGCACACGGCGGCGTCTTCCTCATCGGTCGACCAGGCGGGGATGAATCCACCCGTCGTCAGCCATGCCCAGTACGCGCCCTGGGGGCAGCAAGGCGCCGGATCTCCATGGGGTTCATCGTCGCCCGGCTACGCCGACGGCGACGCGCACGGTGGGTTCAACCCAAACGTGACCTTCCCTCATGGTCACCCCGCTACGCGCACGCCCTCGCCCGCCTTCGTCGGCTTGCGGTACCCTCCATACAACTACTCGCCGCCCACCGCCTACGCGTCCACACCGACGCCCCATCTCTACCGTGGACCGCTACCCTTCTCGCACCTCGGCGACGCCGACGACACGGTCCACGTCGTCGGGTTTGGCGGGAGAAAGGGAGAGAATGGCGGGAGGAAGGCGAGCGAGCGGGAGAGATGCGAGGGAAAAGCGTCAAGAAACGGCGGGAAAAGGCCCTCGGGTCGCCTCCAGGGCGGGCCCACGCGCCTTTTTCGCTTGTGCCGGCTCCCCAAGCGCCCCCCAGGGCGCCGGGTTCGGCCTGGGTCCGCCGGCACCAGTTTTGGCCCGAGCCGACGAAAAACGGGCTTCTGGGGGCGCGACTGGGGCCTTTTTTTGGCGCCGGCGCGACAAAATCGCCTGGGGAGGGCCTGTTGGGGGCGCGGCTGGAGATGCCCTTAGTCACTGATAGGTGGTCACCGCCATGCTTTCCATGCTATTTCAGGTATTTCCTATATGATTAAATAAAATATGGGTTGGTTTCTGTAAAAAAAAATCTCATGCGCGGAGCACACAACACTTTCCCGCTCTCAGCCACTGACAGGTGGTTCACCACCACGCTGGCACTTCATGTGGCCTAGACATACGTTAGAATACAGAAGGACGCACTGTATTTACACGACTGGGCAAGTTTGAGCACCAGTTTTATGTATTTTGTAACTTTAGGCATCAAACTAATCGCGCAAGACAAGCTGAGGCACCTTCAATATATTTAACTCTCAGAAAAAGTACACTAGGCATCCGCGAATAAATTAAATGTTGTTTAGTACTCCCTCCGTCCTTTTTGATACTATGATAGTGTCAAAAAACGTCTTATATTTTGGAACGGATGGAGTAGTTTCTTATTGCCCTAACCCGAATTATGACAGCTTTATGCTATTTGCTCCAGAGATCTGATCTGGAATAGTCTAACTTCCAAAGACTGGATTAAAAAAGAACAAAGCCTCCCCGGCAGCTGAAATGAGCTTGCCCTACTTAAATTTGTCTCAATCTTGCTCTTCCAGATGTAGAGATCTAGTACTGGTACAAAACCGTACGGACCCGCAAATTAACGTGCTGCCTCTGTTTTGCTTGACAGCGACCATTTGTGGACGATTTGACTAATCCCAAACTGTCTGGACATGAGACCCCATCCTCCACGCACGCAGTCACCATCAACCACGCCTTGTCACGTACCCTACGTTTCCTACTATCTGAACTGAACGTCTGAACTCTGAACCCCTTTCCAAACTCACTCACTGCTCTCGTCATTTTGGATCATCTTCCTCTCTCTCACACACTATAAAAGCATACTGCATGGATCTCTCCAGCAATCATCAGGACACCATCACACCATCGACCACCATCGAACCATCAACACCTTCAGTTCCCGTGCTAGCTAGCCACGCAACGCAACACACATAAACAGCAGCAGCAATGGCCGCCTGGCTGAGGAAGGAGACGGCCGAAGCATACTACTACCTCGCTGCCGATGCCGGCGGCGACAGAGGAAAGAAGATCCCCAAGGGGTACCTCCCGCTGGCGCTGGTGGGCGAGGATGGGGACGGCGACGAGCGGGTGGTGGTGCGGATCGATGCGCTCAAGGAGCCGTGCATGGCGGCGCTGCTGGAGATGGCCGCGCAGCAGTTCGGCTACGGCCAGCCCGGCGTCCTCAGGATCCCCTGCGACGCACAGCAGTTCCACCGCATGGTCGCGGCCATGTGCAGCAAGAGCAAAGCCACATAACTAGGTGGTTGTGATTTGTCTATTCTCTCGGTTTATCGATAGGTGAATACTGAGTGGTGATATGCTTTCTGGGCCGGTTTATTTAGTTAGAGAAGGAACAATTCGTAGTGCGCGTCGTCTAAACATGTGTGCTCCTGTCTGAACATGGGAGTGGTTGCGCGCGTGCGAATTTGCCACTCAATTTGCTACGAACTGAATAGCGCTCCTGTCAATTTGGCTGTTCGGTGACCTGTTCGTGCAGTGTAAATCAACATTTGTCCAGGCAGCTATTTCAATTTTTCTCCAGTGGCGTGTTTCTGCTCCTTCTCTTCGTACAGTGCAAATCAACATTTGTCACTTAACGCCCAAGTTGACAACTAAATTCAGTTTCAACAGATAAATCGGAATCGACAGTAGATGCAGTTTGGGCAGTAGCGGAGCTAGCGAATTGCCAATGCCTGGGCACACCTTAAGCTAAAAATTGTTTTGGTCTATCACACAATGCAAGTATCATATGTTTAGAATAAAGTCATGTGGAATATTTGCTCTACTCCTTTCATACTCCCTCCATCCTAAAGTTAGTATAAAGTTGAGTCACTTATTTTGGGACCGAGCGAGTAGTCGAGTAGATCACAGAACTAAATAGAAACAAGAAATAAAATTTCAAACAAATCCCTAAACACTAGCCAGGCAACCAAACCTTTGGACATCTCAACGTGAAAAGTCCAAGCTCCAATGTTTATGCTCATGCTCATCACTTGGTTGTGGGTCTTACGGTGGCTCCACTTGCAAATTTCTTCGTGTTAACCAAAAAATCTGCTCAGTTCTGATATTTAAACTAGCATAACTGGACCCTGTCTCACAAGCTGTCTTCCTACATGATCTATTCGCCTTCTAAATCATTTCACAAGCTGGTTCCTGGTTGCAGCAAACAAGGCCTATGGCTCATGTGAGGAAACAAGCGAATGGGTCCTGCTTGCAGTGAGAAAGGCCCAAATGACAAGAAAATGTTCGAATTGGACCAGTCAGAGCACATTCGTTCCAGCGTATATTCTGTGATTTGCCAGCGTATTTCAACGTTTCTAATGATTCCGGCAGCTTGAGCAGCTCGCCATAGTTCATCTAAACAGCAAGCTCGAGCCTGGGCACGTGCCCAGGCCAGGGTGCCCGTATGCTAAAACTGCCCCTGAGTTTGGGTCGAGTAGGGAGCAGTGAGACGCCTCAGTATAGGGCAGCTGTTGAAGATGACACTTGCTGGTGCGAAAAAAAACACAGTTTTGCTGCACAATTATTTTAAAACACTTATTTCTCGGGCCCTAAAATAGGGCAGTTATTGGAGATGCTCTTATGAGCCTCACGCTTATGGAACAGTTCGTTGTGTCGGCACTCTGGGTTACTCTTTTTCTTTTTAGTTTATAATCATCACATTGCCATTAGTTATTTTGCCATATGAAACTAGTCATTAGTTTGGCTAGCTTGTGTCAATGGAACTTGTCATAGGCCATTTTTAGGGAAAATAACCATTTTGAATCTGCGTTGTTTTTCAATCGTTGTCTATGACATAATTTGCCTGATCAATTGTTTGTTGATGGGGATGGGACAAGTGCACGTATCTAATATTCTCTTTATTTTGGATACACTTTATTTTTCTTTACGAATTATAAGGGTTGTTTTCAACTACATGCTGCATGTCAGACCACGACATTTCCAGGATCATCCATACTAAGTTGGGTGATCATGCCATTGTGCTAGTTATGCTTTCGATATTGTTTACATCTAGGTATTTTTTTTGTGCCTTCACTGTTATTTTTCATAAACTTTAGTTTGTGGGCTCCATGAAAAAAAACTTTTTCTATTTATATTGAAACTAGTTATGTGCATGTGTGACTTTCATGAAATATGCTAGTTAGGATAGGGCTAGAGGGGCCTACCACCCACCACCCTAAGTTAGAGGGAGAGGACCAATGCCCCCCCCCCCCCTCCATACCACATTGTATAATACTCTCTCCGCCCGGGTTTATTGGGCTTGCTAGTCAGAACTCGAGTACCAAGGGAAAATATTATTGGTAAGCATCCATGATTTATGAGCATAACTGCAACCAATCTTATATACTTAAGAAGTTCACCCCCACTAATCTATTTGCGTGATCATAGGAGTGGTTTTTCACTGTAGCCTACATGTCAGACAACGGCATTTCGAGGGTCATCCACATTGAGTTGTGTGATCATGCCATTGTGCTGGTTATGATTTCGACGTTGTTTGCATCTAGGTATTTTTTGCGTTTTCACTGTTATTTTTCATAAACTTTAGTTTGTGGGCTCCATGAAAAATAACCTTTTTCTATTTATGTTGAAACTAGTTATGTGCATGTGTGACTTTCATGAAATATGCTAGTTAGGATAGGGCTAGAGGGGCCTACCACCCATCACCCTAAGGCTGGTCGTAATGGGAGTATCATAGGTAGTATCATGCATGCCAACTAAGCAAATTTGTTGAGGTGACATAGAATTAAATGAAGAAAGACAGGGTTGAGTATCATATTGTGATACCGTATCATATTAACTGTGTGTCATGCATGACAATAAATGGAGTCATCCATGATACTAAACTGTAATACGATGCACTACGAATATAGTATCATACATTAGTATCATATGCATGATACTAGTACATGATACTCGCCATTACGACT
>NC_041391.1:57990998-58005602 GCF_002162155.2 Triticum dicoccoides
GCGCTTTGCCATGCCCATCTATTTTGCCAAATAACTAATAAGGATCTTATATTAGAGCGTCTTCAAAGTTCCAACAGGGCTCTGTGAGGAACTTATGTGGATGATCCGTCGCTTCTGGTGGGGAGCAGAAAAAGGTAAATGCAAAACACACTGGGTCAACTGGGATTGAGGCCAAAAGGAAAAGGTGGAATTGGATTTAAAGATCTCCGGACGTTCAATCAAGCCCTCTTAGCACGGCAAGCCTGACGTCTCATTCAGTTCCCGGAAAGTCTTTGTGCGCAGGTTCTACCGGCCAAGTACTATCCATCTGGGTCCATTCTTGACACTGCCTTTACAGGGAACGGATCCTCAACATGGAATGCTATTGAGCATGGCTTACAGCTGGTGAAACAGGGGTATGTATGGCGTGTGGGGAATGGTGCTAACATCCGTATCTGGCGAGACCCGTGGTTGCCAAGAGGGCCTCCGTTTAAGCCAATCATTCCCAAACGACAGTGCAGGCTGAACTGGGTGGCTGACCTCCTTAACTTTGATGGATCCTGGAATGTTTCGGTCCTCAGGCAACACTTCTATCCGGTAGACATTACAGAGATTCTGAAAATAAAAACCTCTCGCCGAGGGGAGGCTGATTCTATTGCCTGGCAACCCGACAAGCATGGCCGATTCTCTGTGAAGTCAGCTTATAATCTGGTAAGAGATGAGATCATGGCTCGACAAGATACTGTGGCGTGTAGCTCTCGGCCTGATGGCTCAAGGCCGGCGTGGAAAATGCTATGGAACTGTGGGGCACCACCCAAAATCTGTGTATTTGTTTGGAAGGCATCTAGGGAAGCTCTGGCCACCCAGCTAAATAAGAAGAGGCACCATATGGAAGTTGACAGAGTGTGCACCATCTGTGGCCTGGAGGATGAATCAGTACATCATGCACTTGTACGTTGTCCTCATGCACTTGTACGCTGATGCTCCTAGTAAAAGGGAACCAGATTGGTTGTTGTTGCTTTTACAGGAACTGAACGAGACCCAGCGACTGCTACTGCTCATGCTACTTTGGCGTGTATGGCACATTCATAACGAACCGACTCATCAAAAGCCTCTAATCGCAGTTGAGGTGTCGAAGCGGTTCCTCTGGCTACGCTGAATCTTTGTTGACAATCAAGTACTTCCCACATGCAGATGCAATCGAAGGAAAACTGCCATGTGTGTCACAGAACACTTTGTCCCACCGGCTGTATGGGAGCCCCCGCCTGAAGGATGTAAGATAAACTTTGATGGCATGGTCCTGCGCGATCACATGGGCCAGGTGATTGTTGCTGCGTGTAGGTGGCTCCACGAATGTCGAGGACCTTTGGAAGCGGAGCTCGCCGCCTGTTTCGAGGGGCTGAACCTTGCACTGCAATGGTCTCGGAAGCCTCTCATGCTGGATGTTGAGTATATTGTGTACGTGTATATTTGTGTGTAGGGTCCATCTCCTGTTTTCTTTGTATAGTTGAGGTTGTGGTCCATCTCTGTACTTATATATACGTGTCTGGTGCACCGATCAATACATCAAGATTGCACAGCCCATAACTTGTCCTTCTACATGGTATCTATCGCAGCACGATCCAAAACCCTAAAGCCGCCGCCGTCGCCGCGCCTCCACGCGCCGCCGCCGCTACTCCCCGCCGCCGCCACTAGCCGCCGCCGCCGCCGCCCACCTCCCGGTCGCCGTCGCCGCCGCTGGTACCGCCGCTTCTCCCCACCACCTCGCCTTCCGCCGCCGCCGCCTCTTCCCGAGGCCGCCGCCGCCGAACGGCCCTACTTCCGCCCCCTCTCCCAAAACCCCCTTCTCCCACCCGCGCCGCAACCCGCACCACCCAGCCTTCTCCCACCCGCGCCGCGTCTCAAACCCTAAACCTCGCCATGAGCTCCTCCTCCTCCACCGTCTCCAACCCGTTCGCCGGTCCCGATGTCACCCTCGTTCGCGACCTCAACATCCATGAGCGTGTCCCGGTCAAGCTTGATCACACCACCGCGTCCTACTCCGCTTGGAAGCGGTATTTTTCGCTTGTGTTCCATGAGTAACTCCTGCACGGCCACGTGGACGGCACCGTGGACTCGTCGCTCATGATCAACGACGAGGAGTGGATGATCCTCGACGCCATCATCATCTGCTGGTTCTACCTCACCATCTCCAGCGACCTCTTCCACACCGTGGTGGACGACGAGGACGACGCCTATGCGGTCTGGACCAAGCTCAACGGCCTCTTCACCGACAACCGGCTGCAGCGCAAGGTCCTGCTCTACGGTGAGTTTTATGGGTGCCAACAACTTGACTCATCCATCGACGATTTTTGCATGCGCCTCAAGAAGCTCGCCGATGAGCTCCGTGATCTCGGGGACAAGATCGGCGACGAGCTCCTCATCAGCACCCTCTCCGGCGGCCTCAACGAGGACTTCGGGAACGCCGCCTCCAGCCTCACCCTCTTCCCGGAGCCCACCTTTGCTAAGGTGGTTGCGTACCTCAAGTTGAAGGAGCGCCGGATGCGGGTGGCGCGGACTCGCGCGACCCACACCGCCCTCGTCGCCGGCACCCGGCCACAGCCACACCAGGCGTACTACGCCGCGCTGCAGCCCTACGCGGCGCCCTACGGTCAGCAGCCGCCGCTGCTGCCCCTGACGGCCGCGCCGCCTCTCCCACCGGCACCGTGGGACCCGACCCTGTTGGCGTTCTCCACAACACTCCTTCCCCGTCAAGCTACACCGGCGGCGGCGACTGGTACATGGATAGCGGCGCCACCGCTCACATGGCGGCGTACCCCGGCAACCTCCACACCGCTCATCCTGTCCACACCTCCAACCGCATCACCGTCGGTGACGCTCTTCTCTTCCTATCACCCATATTGGTCATACATATTTTCCGTCTAACTCCACTGCCATATCCATGTCTAATATTCTAGTTTCTCCTGAACTTATTAAAAATCTTGTTTCTGTTCGTTCTCTTACACGTGAAAATCCGGTTACCGTTGAATTTGACGAATGTGGTTTTTCTGTTAAGGACGCTCGCACGTGGATGATGCTCCACCGATGTGATAGCCCCAACGAGCTCTACCCGGTTCACTCCGCCACCTCCACCACTTCCGCCGCCCCTGTCGCTCTCGCCACCGGAGTGGATCTTTGGCATGCTCGCTTGGGTCATCCTAATCCTGCCACCCTTCGCCACATACTTCGGAGTTTTTCTTTCACGTGTAATAAGAACGAGGATCACTCGTGTCATGCATGTCGCCTCAGCAAACATGCTTGTCCTCCGTTTAGGGCTTCTTCTTTTGTTGCATCGTACCCGTTTGAGTTAATTCATAGTGATGTTTGGACATCTCCTGTTGCCAGTAATACGGGCTATCTTTATTATCTTGTCATACTTGACGATTTTTTGCATTATGTGTGGACCTTCCCATTGCGCTGCAAGTCGGATGTTATATCCACTCTCGCCGCCTTCTACTCTTATGTTCTCATGCAGTTTGGTCGCTCCATTCTCGCGTTGCAGACAGACAACGGGAATGAGTTTGACAACCTAGCTGTTCGTAATCTTCTTACCACACATGGCATGATCTTTCGTCTCACTTGCCCGTACACCTCGCAGCAGAACGGTCGTGCTGAGTGCATTCTTCGCACTCTCAATGCTTGCGTTAGGACTCTTCTTTTTCATGCCAATGTGCCTCCGCGCTTTTGGCCTGACGCTCTCGCCACCGCTTCTATCCTCATCAACATCCGCCCATGTCGTACTCGCGGGAACTTTACACCTCATCATCTTCTCTTCGGTGCACCTCCCTCTTATGATGGGCTTCGCATCTTTGGCTGCCTTTGCTACCCTAGCATCGCCGCCACTGCGCCTCATAAGCTTGCACCCCACTCCGTCGCTTGCATCTTTCTCAGCTACCCACCTAACACTAAGGGCTATCGCTGTTATGATCCCGTCTCCCATCGTGTTTTCACCTCCCGACACGTTTACTTTGATGAGATGGTGTTTCCGTTTCAGCAGCAGGTACCCCTTGTCATCTCGTCACCGCCGGCCACCGGCGGCCCTTCGACGACTCCGTCAGGTGGACGGTCCCGTTCGGCCCGTGGACCGCCTCCGGGCTTTGGCGGTCCTCGCGCCCTCACGCCGGCGCCCGCTCCCTCGGCCTCCTCGGCTGGCTCTGACGGCGCAGCTGGCGCCCCTCCTTCACCCGCCGCCCCCGCCTCGGTCGCCGCGGGATCAGGCACTGACGGCTCGGCCGCTTCCTCAGCCGCCTCGACGCCGCCCGCCTCGCTGACCCCGATGCTGTTGGGGAACGTAGCAGAAATTCAAAAATTTTCCTACGTAACACCAAGATCTATCTATGGAGAGACCAGCAACGAGTAGAAAGGGGAGTGCATCTACATACCCTTGTAGATCGCTAAGAGGAAGCGTTCAAGTGAACGGGGTTGATGGAGTCGTACTCGTCGTGATTCAAATCACCGATGATCAAGTGCCGAACGGACGGCACCTCCGCGTTCAACACACGTACAGCCCGGTGACGTCTCCCGCGCCTTGATCCAGCAAGGAGAGAGGGAGAGGTTGAGGAAGACTCCATCCAGCAGCAGCACAACGGCGTGGTGGTGATGGAGGAGCGTGGCAATCCTGCAGGGCTTCGCCAAGCACCTACGGGAGAGGAGGAGGTGTCACGGGAGGGAGGGAGGCGCCAAGGGCTCAGGTATGGATGCCCTCCCTCCCCTCCACTATATATAGGGGCAGGGGAGAAGGGGGAGGCGCAGCCTTGCCCCCTACTCCAAGAAAGGGGTGCGGCTAAGGAGGGGGGAGGAGTCCATCCTCCCCAAGGCACCTCGGAGGTGCCTTCCCCCTTTAGGACTCTCCCCTTTTTCCTTTATCTTGGCGCATGGGCCTCTAGGGGCTGGTGCCCTTGGCCCATGTAGGCCAAGGCGCACCCCCTACAGCCCATGTGGCCCCCGGGGCAGGTGGCCCCACCCGGTGGGCCCCCGGGACCCTTCCGGTGGTCCCGGTACAATACCGATGACCCCGAAACTTGTCCCGATGGCCGAAACAGGACTTCCTATATATAAATCTTTACCTCCGGACCATTCCGGAACTCCTCGTGACGTCCGGGATCTCATCCGGGACTCTGAACAACATTCGGTAACCACATACAAGCTTCCTTTATAACCCTAGCGTCATCGAACCTTAAGTGTGTAGACCCTACGGGTTCGGGAGACATGCAGACATGACCGAGACGTTCTCCGGTCAATAACCAACAGCGGGATCTGGATACCCATGTTGGCTCCCACATGTTCCACGATGATCTCATCGGATGAACCACGATGTCAAGGACTCAATCAATCCCGTATACAATTCCCTTTGTCTATCGGTATGTTACTTGCCCGAGATTCGATCGTCGGTATCCAATACCTTGTTCAATCTCGTTACCGGCAAGTCACTTTACTCGTTCCGTAACACATCATCCCGTGATCAACTCCTTGGTCACATTGCGCATATGATGATGTCCTACCGAGTGGGCCCAGAGATACCTCTCCGTTTACACGGAGTGACAAATTCCAGTCTCGATCCGCATAAAACAATAGATACTTTCGGAGATACCTGTAGTGCACCTTTATAGTCACCCAGTTACGTTGTGACGTTTGATACACCCAAAGCACTCCTACGGTATCCAGGAGTTACACGATCTCATGGTCAAAGGAAGAGATACTTGACATTGGCAAAGCTCTAGCAAACGAACTACACGATCTTTGAGCTAGTCTTAGGATTGGGTCTTGTCCATCACATCATTCTCCTAATGATGTGATCCCGTTATCAACGACATCCAATGTCCATAGCCAGGAAACCATGACTATCTGTTGATCACAACGAGCTAGTCAACTAGAGGCTCACTAGGGACATATTGTGGTCTATATATTCACACGTGTATTACGATTTCCGGATAATACAGTTATAGCATGAATAAAAGACAATTATCATGAACAAGGAAATATAATAATAACACTTTTATTATTGCCTCTAGGGCATATTTCCAACAGTCTCCCACTTGCACTAGAGTCAATAATCTAGTTCACATCGCCATGTGATTAACACTCACAGGTCACATCGCCATGTGACTAATACCCAAGAGTTTACTAGAGTCAGTAGTCTAGTTCACATCACTATGTGATTAACACTCAATGAGTTTTATGTTTGATCATGTTGCTTGTGAGAGAGGTTTTAGTCAACGGGTCTGAACCTTTCAGATCCGTGTGTGCTTTACAAATCTTTATGTCATCTCCTAGATGCAGCTACCACGCTCTATTTGGAGCTATTCCAAATAACTGTTCTACTTGCAACTATTCTAAATTGTTGCCCCATTGTACGTATCCGGTATCTCTACTTAGAGCTATCCGGATAGGTGTTAAGCTTGCCTCGACGTAACCTTTACGACGAACTCTTTTACCACCTCCATAATCGAGAAAAATTTCTTAGTCCACTAGTTACTAAGGATAACTTTGACCGCTGTCCTATGATCCATTGATGGATCACTCTTGTACCCCTTGACTGACTCATGGCAAGGCACACTTCAGGTGCGGTACATAGCATAGCATACTGCAGAGCCTATGTCTTAAGCATAGGAGACGACCTTCGTCCTTTCTCTCTATTGTGCCATGGTCGAGCTTTAAGTCTTAATTTCGTACCTTACAACTCAGGAAAGAACTCCTTCTTTGACTGGTCCATCTTGAACACCTTCAAGATCATGTCAAGGTATGTGCTCATTTGAAAGTATTATTAAGCATTTTGATCTATCCTTATAGATCTTGATGCTCAATGTTCAAGTAGCTTAATCCAGGCTTTCCATTGAAAAACACTTTCAAAATAACCCTATATGCTTTCTAGAAATTCTATATCATCTCTGATCATCAATATGTCAACAACATATACTCATCAAAAATTCTATAGTGCTCCCACTCACTTCTTTGGAAATACAAGTTTCTTATAAACTTTGTATAAATCCAAAATCTTTGATCATCTCATCAAAGCGTACATTCCAACTCCGAGATGCCTACTCCAGTCCTTAGAAGGATCGCTGGAGCCAGCATACCTTTTAGCATCCTTAGGATCGACAGAAACTTTCTAATTGTATTACATACAACCTTTCCTCACGAAAACCGGTAAGGAAACTCGTTTTGACATCCATCTGCCAGATTTCATAAATACAGCTAATGCTAACATGATTCCGATGGACTTTAAGCATCGCTACGGATGAGAAAATCTCATCGTAGTCAACTCCTTGAACTTGTGAAAAACTTTTCGCCACAAGTCGAGCTTCATGGACGGTGACATTACCATCCACGTCTGTCTTCTTCTTAAAGATCCATTTATCTTAATGGCTTGCCGGTCATCGGGCAAGTCCACCAAAGTCCATGGATCCGTTCTCGGATTTTATGGCCTCGAGCCATTTATCGGAATCCGGGCCCACCATCGCTTCTCCATAGCTCGTAGGTTCATTGTTGTCTAGCAACATGACCTTCAAGACAGGATCACCTTACCACTCCGAAGTAGTACGTGTCCTTGTCGTCCTACGAGGTTTGGTAGTGACTTGATCCGAAGTTTCATGATCACTATCATAAGCTTCCACTTCAATTGGTGTAGGTGCCACAGAAACAACTTTCTGTGCCCTGCCACACACTAGTTGAAGAGACGGTTCAATAACCTCATCAAGTTTCCACCATCCTCCCACTCAATTCTTTCGAGAGAAACCTTTCCTCGAGAAAGGACCCGATTCAAGAAACAATCCATATTGCTTTCGGATCTGAATTAGGAGGTATACCCAACTGTTTTGGGTGTCCTATGAAGATGCATTTTATCCGCTTTGGGTTCGAGCTTAATCCTGAAACTTTTTCACATAAGCGTCGCAGCCCCAAACCTTTCAAGAAACGACAACTTAGGTTTCTCTAAACCATAATTCATACGGTGTCATCTCAACGGAATTACGTGGTGCCCTATTTAAAGTGAATGTGGTTGTCTCTAATGCCTAACCCATGAACAATAGTGGTAATTCGACAAGAGACATCATGGTACGCACCATATCCAATAGGGTGCAACTATGATGTTCGGATACACCATCACACTATGGTGTTCCAGGCGGTATTAATTGTGAAACAATTTCCACAATGTCTTAATTGTGTGCCAAAACTCGTAACTTAGATATTCATCTCTATGATCATTTCATAGACATTTTATCCTCTAATGATCTTCTACTTCACTCTGAAATTATTTGAACCATTCAATAATTCAGACTTGTGTTTCATCAAGTAAATATACTCAACATCTACTCAAATCATCTGTGAAGTAAGAACATAACGATATTCACTGCATGCCTCAACACTCATTGGACTGCACACATCAAAATGTGTTACTTCCAACGAGTTGCTATCTTGTTCCATCTTACTGAAACCGAGGCTTTTCAGTCATCTTGCCTATGTGGTATGATTTGCATATCTCAAGTGATTCAAAATCAAGTGAGTCCAAACGATCCATTTGCATGGAGTTTCTTCATGCATATACACCAATAAACATGGTTCGCATGTCTCAAACTTTTCAAAAACGAGTGAGTCCAAAGATCCATCAACATGGAGCTTCTTCATGCGTTTTATACCATTATGACTTACATGGCAGTGCCACAAGTAAGTGGTACTATCATTACTATCTTATATCTTTTGGCATGAAAATGTGTATCACTACGATCGAGATTCAATAAACCATTCCTTTAGGTGCAAGAGCACTTATTCAGGTTTAATACTAATCTTGATGGTAGAGGGAGCGTGCGATGTTAGATCACATCAAACTTGGAAACACTTCCAACACGTATCGTCAGCTCACCTTTAGCTAGTCTCCATTTTATTCCGTAGTTTTTATTTCGAGTTACTAACACTTAGCAACCGAACCGGTATCCAATACCCTGGTGCTACTAGGAGTACTAGTAAAGTACACATTAACATAATGTATATCCAATATACTTCTATCGACCTTGCCAGCCTTCTCATCTACCAAGTATCCAGGGTAATCCTGCTCCAGTGGTTGTTCCCCTTATCACAGAAGCACTTAGTCTCGGGTTTGGGTTCAACTTCGGGTTTCTTCACTGGAGCAGCAGCTGATTTGTCGTTTCATGAAGTATCCCTTCTTGCCCTTGCCCTTCTTGAAACTAGTGGTTTCACCAACCATCAACAATTGATGCTCCTTCTTGATTTCTACTTTCGCGATGTCAAACAACGCGAATACCTCAAGGATCATCATCTCTATCCTTGATATGTTATAGTTCATCACGAAGCTCTAGTAGCTTGGTGGCAATGACTTTGGGGAAACATCACTATCTCATCTGGAAGATCAACTCCCACTCGATTCAAGTGATTGTTGCACTCAGACAATCTGAGCACAAGCTCAACGATTGAGCTTTTCTCCCTTAGTTTGCAGGCTAAGAAAATCGTCGGAGGTCTTATACCTCTTGACGTGGGCACGAGCCTGAAATCCCAATTTCAGCCCTCAAAACATCTCATATGTTTCGCGATGTTTCAAAAACATCTTTGGTGCCTCAATTCTAAACCGTTTAACTGAACTATCACGTAGTTATCAAAACGTGTATGTTTGATGTTCGAAACATCCACAAACGACGTTTGGGGTTCAGCACATTGAGCAGCGCATTAAGGACATAAGCTTTCTACTGTCCGCATAATCGCTACTTTCAACTTTCAACTATAATTTTCTCTAGGAACATATCTAAACAGTAGAACTAAAGCGCGAGCTACGACATAATTTGCAAAATCCTTTTGACTATGTTCAGGATAATTAAGTTCATCTTATGAACTCCCACTCAGATAGACATCCCTCTAGTCATCTAAGTGATTACATGATCCGAGTCAAACTAGACCGTGTCCGATCATCACGTGAGACGGACTAGTCAACGTCGGTGAACATCTTCATGTTGATCGTATCTACTATACGACTCATGCTCGACCTTTCGGTCTCCGTGTTCCGAGGCCATGTCTGTACATGCTAGGCTCGTCAAGTTAACCCTAAGTGTTTTCGCTGTGTAAAACTGTCTTACACCCGTTGTATGTGAACGTAAGAATCTATCACACCCGATCATCACGTGGTGCTTCGAAACGACGAACTGTAGCAACGGTGCACAGTTAGGGGAGAACACTTCTTGAAATTTTAATGAGGGATCATCTTATTTACTACCGTCGTTCTAAGCAAATAAGATGCATAAACATAATAAACATCACATGCAATTATATAGTTGTGACATGATATGGCCAATATCATATAGCTCCATTGATCTCCATCTTCGGGGCTCCATGATCATCTTGTCACCGGCATGACACCATGATCTCCATCATCATGATCTTCATCATCGTGTCTTCATGAAGTTGTCACGCCAACGACTACTTCTACTTCTATGACTAACGCGTTTAGCAATAAAGTAAAGTAGTTTACATGACGTTTAAGTTGACACGCAGGTCACAAATAAATAAAGACAACTCCTATGGCTCCTGCCGGTTGTCATACTCATCGTCATGCAAGTCGTGATTCCTATTACAAGAACATGATCAATCTCATACATCACATATATCATTCATCACATCCTTTTTGGCCATATCACATCACATATCATACCCTGCAAAAACAAGTTAGACGTCCTCTAATTGTTGTTTGCATGTTTTACGTGGCTGCTATGGGTTTCTAGCAAGAACGTTTCTTACCTACGCATGAACCACAACGTGATATGCCAATTGCTATTTACCCTTCATAAGGACCCTTTTCATCGAATCCGATCCGACTAAAGTGGGAGAGACAGACACCCGCCAGCCACCTTATGCAACTAGTGCATGTTTGTCGGTGGAACCGGTCTCACGTAAGCGTACGTGTAAGGTTGGTCCGGGCCGCTTCATCCCACGATGCCGCCGAATCAAGATAAGACTAGTAACGGTAAGCATATTGAACAATATCGACGCCCACAACTACTTTGTGTTCTACTCGTGCAAAGAATCTACGCAATAGACCTAGCTCTGATACCACTGTTGGGGAACGTAGCAGAAATTCAAAAATTTTCCTACGTAACACCAAGATCTATCTATGGAGAGACCAGCAACGAGCAGAAAGGGGAGTGCATCTACATACCCTTGTAGATCGCTAAGCGGAAGCGTTCAAGTGAACGGGGTTGATGGAGTCGTACTCGTCGTGATTCAAATCACCGATGATCAAGTGCCGAACGGACGGCACCTCCGCGTTCAACACACGTACAGCCCGGTGACGTCTCCCACGCCTTGATCCAGCAAGGAGAGAGGGAGAGGTTGAGGAAGACTCCATCCAGCAGCAGCACAACGGCGTGGTGGTGATGGAGGAGCGTGGCAATCCTGCAGGGCTTCGCCAAGCACCTACGGGAGAGGAGGAGGTGTCACGGGAGGGAGGGAGGCGCCAAGGGCTCAGGTATGGATGCCCTCCCTCCCCTCCACTATATATAGGGGCAGGGGAGAAGGGGGAGGCGCAGCCTTGCCCCCTACTCCAAGAAAGGGGTGCGGCTAAGGAGGGGGGAGGAGTCCATCCTCCCCAAGGCACCTCGGAGGTGCCTTCCCCCTTTAGGACTCTCCCCTTTTTCCTTTATCTTGGCGCATGGGCCTCTAGGGGCTGGTGCCCTTGGCCCATGTAGGCCAAGGCGCACCCCCTACAGCCCATGTGGCCCCCGGGGCAGGTGGCCCCACCCGGTGGGCCCCCGGGACCCTTCTGGTGGTCCCGGTACAATACCGATGACCCCGAAACTTGTCCCGATGGCCGAAACAGGACTTCCTATATATAAATCTTTACCTCAGGACCATTCCGGAACTCCTCGTGACGTCCGGGATCTCATCCGGGACTCCGAACAACATTCGGTAACCACATACAAGCTTCCTTTATAACCCTAGCGTCATCGAACCTTAAGTGTGTAGACCCTACGGGTTCGGGAGACATGCAGACATGACCGAGATGTTCTCCGGTCAATAACCAACAGCGGGATCTGGATACCCATGATGGCTCCCACATGTTCCACGATGATCTCATCGGATGAACCACGATGTCAAGGACTCAATCGATCCCGTATTCAATTCCCTTTGTCTAGCGGTATTTTACTTGCCCGAGATTCGATCGTCGGTATCCAATACCTTGTTCAATCTCGTTTCCGGCAAGTCACTTTACTCGTTCCGTAACACATCATCCCGTGATCAACTCCTTGGTCACATTGCGCATATGATGATGTCCTACCGAGTGGGCCCAGAGATACCTCTCCGTTTACACGGAGTGACAAATCCCAGTCTCGATCCGCATAAAACAATAGATACTTTCGGAGATACCTGTAGTGCACCTTTATAGTCACCCAGTTACGTTGTGACGTTTGATACACCCAAAGCACTCCTACGGTATCCAGGAGTTACACGATCTCATGGTCAAAGGAAGAGATACTTGACATTGGCAAAGTTCTAGCAAACGAACTACACGATCTTTGTGCTAGTCTTAGGATTGGGTCTTGTCCATCACATCATTCTCCTAATGATGTGATCCCGTTATCAACGACATCCAATGTCCATAGCCAGGAAACCATGACTATCTGTTGATCACAACGAGCTAGTCAACTAGAGGCTCACTAGGGACATATTGTGGTCTATGTATTCACACGTGTATTACGATTTCCGGATAATACAGTTATAGCATGAATAAAAGACAATTATCATGAACAAGGAAATATAATAATAACACTTTTATTATTGCCTCTAGGGCATATTTCCAACAGATGCCGGCCCCCTCGCCGGTCCTGACGCCGGCCTCCTCGCCGGCTCCCTCGTCGGCCCTGATGCCGGTCTCCTCCCTTGCTCCGACGCCAGCCGCCTCGCCGGCCCAGACGCCGGGCGCCTCGCCGGGCGCCTCGCCGATGGCTCCGATGGCGCCGCCTGGCCCAGTCACCCGCGCTCGTACCGGCGTTCATCGTCTGAGCCTCCGGTACTCGAGCGACGAGTACGTCCTCGCCGCCTCCACCACGGAGCCGTCGCCTATTCCCACGTCCGCTCGCGCCGCCCTCCGTGATCCTCACTGGCTTGTGGCAATGTAGAAAGAGTTTGATGCGCTCCAACGGAACCGCACCTGGACACTGGTTCCCCGGCCTTCTCGCGCCAACGTCATCACCGGCAAGTGGTTCTTTCGCCATAAGACCCGCTCGGATGGCACTCTCGAGCGCTACAAGGCTCGCTGGGTTGTCCGTGGTTTCCGCCAGCGCGCTGGAGTGGACTTCACTGAGACGTTTGCCCCGGTTGTCAAACCGGGCATGATCCACACCGTCCTCCAGCTCGCCGTGTCTCGCGGCTGGCCCGTTAATCAGATGGATGTCTCCAACGCCTTTCTCCATGGCCATCTTGAGGAGCAGGTGTATTGTGAGCAACCCACCGGTTTCGTCGACGCTTCACTTCCCGGCCATGTGTGTCTGCTGCTCTCTTTACGGGCTCAAGCAGGCACCCCGCGCCTGGTACCAGCGGATCGCTGGGTTTCTTCAGACACTGGGCTTCAGCGTTACTCGCTCGGACGCCTCACTGTTCGTCTATCGCCACGGTGACACGACTGCATATTTGCTTCTTTACGTCGACGACATCATCCTGACGGCCTCCTCCGTAGCTGTTCTTCAGCAGATTACTCTACGACTGCGTGACGAGTTTGCTATTAAGGACCTGGGTGCTCTCCATTATTTTCTTGGCATTGAGGTCGTTCGGCGCCCGGACGGTTTCTTTCTTCATCAGCAGAAGTATGCACATGAGCTTCTTGAGCGTGCCGGCATGCTCAACTGTCACCCTGTTGCTACTCCTATTGACACGAAGGCCAAGGTCTCTGCTCTTGAGGGCTCGCCTGCGTCGGATGCTCCTTTCTACCGGTCTATCGTCGGCGCTCTTCAGTATTTGACTCTCACTCGACCGGATCTTCAGTATGCTGTTCAGCAGGTGTGTCTCCACATGCACGCCTCTCGTGACTGTCATTGGGCTCTCGTGAAGCGGATCCTTCGCTATATCCGCGGCACGATGACCCTTGGGTTGACACTCACGGCGTCTACTTCTATGGAGATGGTGGCCTACTCCGATGCAGACTGGGCTGGCTGCCCCGATACTCATCGGTCCACCTCTGGCTACTGCGTCTACCTTGGTCCTTCACTCGTCTCGTGGTCGTCTAAGCGACAACCCGCGGTTTCGCGCTCCAGCACGGAGGCTGAGTACCGAGTTGTGGCCAACGCTATTGCTGAGAGCACCTGGCGACGACAGTTACTTCAGGAGTTGCATCACGATGTCTCCCAAGCTACGGTTGTCTACTGTGACAACGTTTCTGCGGTGTACCTCTCCGCCAACCCCGTTCATCATCGCCGGACTAAACACATCGAGCTGGACATTCACTTTGTGCGCGAGCAGGTGGCTCTTGGACGTATGCGGGTTCTCCATGTGCCGACTGCTCAGCAGTTCGCCGATCTGATGACGAAGGGACTGCCAACTTCTACCTTCGAGGAGTTCTGTTCCAGTCTTTGCGTCACTGGCGCCGCTTCGACT
>NC_041391.1:58005846-58017847 GCF_002162155.2 Triticum dicoccoides
GTGTGTAGGGCCCACCTCTTGTTTCCTTTGTATAGTTGAGGTTGTGGCCCACCTCAGTACTTATATATACGTGACTGGTGCACCGATCAATACATCGAGATTGCACAGCCCATAACTTGTCCTTCTATAGTGAAGACGGACTGCGCTGAACTCACTGCATTGCTTGAGGCTGGCCGAGCGGATCACTCCAGTAACATGTACCTTGCTGCGGACATTATAGAGCTATTAAAGGAGCGACAATCTCAGGTTTGAAAGATCAACCGCTTGCAGAACAAGGTTGGTCATACTATGGCATCCATTGGGCGTGGGCAGGAAAGGACTGCTTGTTAGCTGGCAAATTTTCCTTCGGAGATTAGCATCCTCATTATGAATGATTGTAAGACCTTATTCAATTAAGTAATGAAATGCTTTCCTCTGCAAAAAAAAACACTAATAAGGATCGCTATAAATGTATGAAGACACGAAGCACATAAGTTTAATTTGTATATATTGGTCAGCAGTCAAAGGTAGTGTTGTAGGTCCGAGAGTGCTATGTAAATTCAGTTTCTTGAACCTCAAATAAAATGTATTTGTCAACACTAATGCAAGAAGAAAGTTCTCACAATCTTATTAAATTCAGATTTGCTACAAATTATCCAGCTTGCTACAAAATACCCGCAATCAAACATACAATCAAGCAGGAAGGATTCAAATAGTCCTCTCTTCTTTGCACGATCTTTGCAGATAGTAGATATGCCACTTTGTTATGTAAAAAACGAGTTAAGAGTGTGCATGAACATTTACAACAACATTGTTGCCTTGTTGTATCTGATTCCACACCTGAAGGCCGTTCTCAGTGCATAATCCATTTCTTAAGAGGTAAACTTGATTAGTAAAACTGGATTGTAAGAAGAAAAACATTAGTTGTTTCAATGGGCTAAGCAAAATCAATATCTATGAGGAGAGTGTTTACGGGAAGGGGTTATATGGTACGAAAATAAATGCAATCAGACCATAAACCAAAAGTACAAAACTCTAGAAGTTATTTTTTTTCTACAACAAGGGAGATCTGAAAGTACAAAGCTTGCTATTGCAGATATATCATTGCTATATATCCAACATGGCAGTAAGTGAATACATAAATGGTTAGGATTTTTTGATAATCCACTCGCCACGAGATAACCTTAGAAAACAGAAAATGGAACGAATAAAAATGGCTTGGAATAGCTCAAATTTCAATGCTGCAACATTCAGATGATTTTGTAGTTCTACTGTAACTAATAGCATCATCTTGAGATCAAAAATTTTCTGACCAGTAAGCTGCATATATTTGAAGAATTACTATCTGCACTTCAGTCTTCACCCTTTGCGTCCCTATGAAAGCGCGGTTGAGGCATGGTGGCAAATGGCAATACATGGGAACATGAAAATGGTATATCTCGAACTGATATGTGACTTAGTAAATAAAATACATCGACCAAATCAAAGAGAAGACGCTAATCGGCACCATCCTCGTGGTGTATTAATTAACCATCTAAGAGAATCACATGTCTGATTGAAGCCTAGAGGAAGTAGAAGGGAAAGGGAGTTGCAGCACTCATGGTGTAAGTTTGATATATATGGGGTGACGACCATGACCCCTATTAGCAAATAACCTCACAGTGTAACCATTAGCACCTTGAGAAATTCCAAGATGTTGGCATTCAAGCATAGCAGTTCCAATGTAGGAGAATCAGCCAACCCAGTGAACCGAGGTCTAATCAATGTGTTAGAGCATCTCCAACAGGCGCCGAACGCGCCGCGCGCTAAAAACTGACTTGACGCGCGCCCATCGGCTGGTTTGGCGCGGCGCGCAGCGTTTGCTCCAGCAGCCGCGCTGTAAAGCCCCGCGCGCGCAGCTCTAGCAGGCGCGGTAAAAATGCAGCGCGCGCTCTATAAAAACCATTTTTTTGCATAAATAAAAAAAAGATACAAGATATTTTACATCGATAGATAGATAGTTCGACATACTACTACGACATAGATAGATAGATAGATAGAAACTACTACGGCATACAGCGATACAAACTACTCCAAGTCGCTACCATCACCATCATCCTCGTCGGTGTCGTCGGAGGTTGAGATCCATATGTCGTCCAACGATCGTCATCCGCGGTGAAGAACGACCTCCCACCTGCTGAAACTATGTCGCACTACTCGTTCGCCAATGCCTTCCGCTGACGCCGGTCAGCCCGCTCCGCGCGGTGCCTTGCCGTCCTCTCCGCCATGGCTCGCTCATCCTCCTGGGCGACGAGGAGGCGGTGCTGCCGCTCGGCGTGCTCCGCACGGTCTTGTGCCGTGTTCAGACGAGGCGGCGGGGCGACGGCGAGCGCCTGCTGGAGCGTGTACACGTCCTAGAAGTTCCTCTGGCCGCGCGGCCGGCCCAGGCGCCACGCCGCCGCGTCGTACGCGCGGGCGGCCTCGCGCGCCGTCCCGTACGTGCCGAGGCCGAGCCGGAGATCGCCGGAGCGTATCTCCGCGTAGTAGACGCCGTTGGGGCGCAGGCGGACGCCGCGGTAGCCGGACGCTGCTCGGCAGCGCGTCGGCATGGCAGGGCGCTGGAGCGGCGCGTCGGTGGCGGGGCGCGGGAGCGGCGCGTGGCAGAGAGGGAAGGAAGAAGAGGTGTGGAGAGGCGCGTGGCGCGCCCCGCACTTTATAGGCGCGCCGGAAGCGATGCGCAAAAAATGAGACGCGAGCTGGCGTCTTTTCGCGCACGCGCGCAAACGATGCGCACGTGCGCGATTATACCGCCACTGCTGGAGCGCGGCAAAACGCCCCGCGCGCGCTAAAAGCAGCGTTTACCGCGCGCGCGTCGTTTCGCGCGGCTGTTGGAGATGCTCTTACGAAACCTGCATTCATTTGGGATTACAAAAAAGAACATCAGGATGCAGAACTGGAATTGGGGTGGGGGTGGGGAGAGGGCGGAGGGAACACTGCAGGGCTGACAAATTAGCAACCTCGCTCTCGACTATGCCTGTCGGACAGTTTTTGTGGGAGCAAGTGGAATTGGGAAGGAGAAGCTTGCGGATGGAGATCATATATAAGTTCGTGAGTAAAGGAGGAGCATGAATCGACAGTACAACCAACCTGCAATTGGCACACATTGATTTACCATCAATGACTTGTACCAACCAACTGTGATTTACTTTCGGAATTGAGTCGACAACGAACGATTCACTCTCCGTGGCAACACCCCGATCACGCAGTGTCTTTCGGAGAGGCTAGTCAGTCGGTCGCGTAGGCGTAGATCGGAGTCGATCTAGGATCTCCATATGCGAGCCACCCTCCTCCCTCAAAATACCATTTCTTTCCGGCCAGGCGAAGGTCGCCACGTATTCTCCGCGTCTGCCTCCATGCGAGAGTTGCACCTGTGCGATGGCTATTCATTTTCTCGCGTGCCATTTACTCCCCTCCGTCACAAAATAAGTGTCTCAAGCTCGGTGTGAGACAGGGGGAGTATTTTTTTTCGCCAGAAGTGATGGAATCCAGTTTAGCACATGAGGCCCAATTTAACAAGAGATAGTGAAAATATATGCATCGTTCTGATGCAGAGGCCGGGATCCCCCTTTTTGAAAAAAAAAAGTTACCGGAGCATTGGCTCACTCCGTTACACTGGGGGTGGTGATCAAACGAAGCTCACACGGGATCAGGGAGCAAATCAAATGGTCGAAAATGCACAAAAAGGAAGATCCAACGGTTCAGACTGCTAATGTCCTGAGAGGGCTGAATTACCGCAGAGTTTTAATGTCTTTAAATATCCGAGCACATATAACACATACCGTTTAGATAATTGTATGAGTACATAAATCAGAAGTATCATCAAATACATGTTATACCATAAAAAAATTCAAGGTTGATCCATCTATTTGTTCTCGATCATCGACGAGCAGCTGTAGATCATCGCCGCTACCCCGAGTTGCAGCGAGATCATCGACGAGGAGCTGCAAATCGTCATTGAGGATCTGGAGTGTTCGATTATTCAGTTAACGGACGGCCAAGATGCACACGAGAAGATCCAACAGCTCGCGATGCTCGTCGTTGAATGAACCGTTGTGTACTTTTACTGCACTGTTTCACTTGTCGCCCTGTTCCTTTTATCACTGTTTCCAGCCGGCCATATAAAGCCTTGCTTACCTGTAATCGGGATGGAATTTCTGTGAGAGCTTTGCACCAAACACTTTAAAGTTCCTCTTAAAGGAATATGACAATCTGCAGGCAGTGTACATCTAGGAAGAATGAAACGGAAAGACTTGTGTATTGATGATGGAATAATATAATCCTTAAATGGCCATTCAAAATTTCTCCCAAAATAAGGTGAAAAGAAATGATGTAGTGTACTTGTAATGTTCGGGCAAGTGTCTCAGAAGATGACAGTTCACTCTGAATTGTAAATTTGGTGGAGCTGTCAAATCTAGGCTTCAAATTACAAGTGCAGAATCTGTCGAGTCCTGATGGATGGCCCTCAACAAAGTGGGTTTTGCCTGAAGGGTTCGGGTCATGTACCCTGAGCCGAGAACTACACTTAGCAAACACGCTTTCGAGTGGGCATTGGCTTTTACCGAGTTTTCTTGGCACTCGGGAAACTCAGAAATTGCGGTAGTGACAGAACAAGAATATTAGGGATTCATATTTTCTACAGCTATGACACCGTACAACAAATTTTGTACAGCTATGTCGAATCCTATATTATGCTTAATAATACTAATAATAATAAGGCTAGTTCCACCCGGCAAGGGGAGTTAAGACAGCACGTAGAGCTCAGAAACCGGATCGCCATCACCTCCGGGGTTGTCCCGCCCGGCGAGGCATAGGCAACACGTTCCGTTGTTGATTGTTCATACCGTGCAGCATTCATTGCTGTTGAGCACTGTGCCTCTGCACTGGAGTAAGTCTCTCTTTAAACAAAGAGATTTTTGCAACAGGTCGCTCAGTTTCATAACGAGAAATTCCTTCGAGTCGAAGGATTAGTTCTAGGGTTTGAGACATGAGATCATAGGCGAAAATCCTGCCAAAGGACGTGGCAAGGATCATCTTCTTTCCTTGTTTGCCAACAACTCTGATATACTGTGGCACAGTCAGCAGATATCCTGTTTTATAACTAAGGCGTACCAAGTCGACGCGATGCTCCAGCGACCAGTCGCCATTATGTTCCCTCACCTTCCAGATCTCCACGCAACTAAGAACAGAAGCACGAGGGAGGAGGTCCTCCCGGACCATGCACAGCCCGCCGTCGAGCTCTGTCAGGTGCGCTCCTTCCCAGTCGAAGGGTGGTGCCCGGACCCAGCTGAACGTCTCGTCCGCGACGGAGAAAGACAGCACCGCGGCTGCCGGCCTTGTGGCGAAGTGAAACTTTGGGTGGATGAGCCAGTGCAGACACCCGTCGGCGAACACCGCCGGCAGTTTGTGGCACACACCCCCGAACAGCGCGGCCCCGGCGAACTTGCATGGCACGCCTTCGACGGAGATGGGCCTCCAGCGGTCTCCCCCAAGGGTGTGCACCTCGCACCTGGCCCTGGTAAATGCTTCGATGGGTGTCCCGCTGTCGCCGGTGAACAGCCGCACGACCTTGCACTCCTTAGTCTTGGCGTCGAACCCGAGGCCGGCCGTTGTCGAATGTAGGATCTTGTCTCGGCAAGGCGGCAGCATGGTGACTGCTCGCGTGGTGGCGTTCAGGACATAGAACCCGCTGTAAGGGTCGTGCAGGAGGGTGAGGCCGCGGCACGGCGTGGACGTTATGCGCGCGCTGTCGCCGTGCATGCCGGTGAGGGTGAGCAGCGGCATGCCGCCACCGTCGTCGCTGGAGCGCAACTCGGTGGAGTCGAATCTCGCGGTCCGTGAGAGGAACAACAGCTTAGCTGCGGGCTCCGTCGCCGACCCGGCGGCCTCCTTGGCCGCGCAGAACTCCTCGGAGGATACCAGCGCCGCCCACTGGCGGCAGACGGCGCGGGATCTGAGGATGGCTTTCACCGGCAGACGCACGAGCACCTCCGCAATCATATCCTCCGGCAGCATCGCCATCATCTTCGTTGGTTTGAGCAGCAAGCAGGCCGTCTCGTTGAATACGTGCATACAACGTGGGTAGATGCTTGGATGGATGGAGGTACAAGGCAAGTTTTTGTTGGTTTAAACCAATTCCATCTCTGTCTCTCTTTATCTCTAAGATTCTAATCGAATACGTTTATGTTTCCTCTGTAGTCCTTCACAACGACACAACCTCAAAAACTCTTGAACTCCTTCAATGCAAAAAATAAAAACCTCCTTTTTTAGCCAAAAATAAATAAAAACCTCCTCTCTTTTTTTTAGGGATGAACATAACTTTATTCATCAAAAACCACAGTTTGTGACATACAGTTTGGATCATGGGGGTTTAGAAGCCAGCGCCCATGTACAAGAGTTAACGAAAATTTAGCTAACTTATGAGCATCTGTATTTGAACTACGACCTACATATACAATCTTGCTAGTGAAATTCACCGCCCTTGCTCTAATCTCATTGATGATAGAGCCATATGGTCCCCTAGCATTGCTGTGAATGTCAGCAACCACTTGCTTTGCATCCGATGCCACAATAAAGTTGTGGAGCGCTAAATCCTCAGCCAAAGCATACGCCTCGCGACAGGCAATTGCTTCAAGTGTAGCTGCATCGTGAACTCCCGTGACCACTAGGGAGGAGCTCCCCAGATAGTTGCCATGCTCATCTCGACAAATTGCCGCCGCTGCACCTCCCCTATGATGGGTAGATACACCAGCATCAACGTGTATTTTGGCATGTCCCGGTGGCGGTGCCCTACGGCGAGTTCTTCCAGCAGCTCGTTGCTGGTTCCCGGTTGCATTGTGTGTCGTTTGCGGCTTCTCCTTGATGATCTCCAAGTCCATCAGGTACCTGTTGATGAACACATGTGTGGCTCCTGGACTCTGGAAATCGCCTTCGTGGATGGCCTTCCTTCTTGCAGACCAGATCGCCCAAAGAGTTACTGCAAGCCTGAGAAAAGCTTCATGCGATAGTGCTTGAATCATAGAGAACAGCAAAGATTTTGCGGTAGGTTCCGATGTTACCCTCAATTGCTCCGCCAGCTCTCCATCAACTAACGCCCAAATGCATCGGGACATTGTGCACTCTAGCAATGAATGCCACCACGAGTATGGAGCGCCACATAGTGCACATGAGCTTGTCGTAGACATGTATCGATGTTCTCTGACATCTTCCGTTGGCAGCGAGTGCCTAGCAAGCCTCCAGAGAAACATCCTCATCTTCCCCGATACCTGAGTGCTCCATAATGACCTCCAAGAACTGCGCTCACGTGCTATGTTGGACGGTCCTGCAGCTCCATCTAGCCACGCTTCCCGGCGCTCTTTTGTGTGGACAAGCATTTTGTATGCAGATCTAACCGAGAACAGGCCATTTCTTTCATGATTCCAAGACCAGAAATCTGCAGTTATTCTGGTGCAAAGCAGGATACTAGTTATGATTGGTATGTCGATAGGGAGCATAACTTGCTGCAGGCGGTCCATGTTCCAGCTGGCTGTAGTTGGGTCGATGAGCTCGGACACATATTGGGGAGGGTTTGATGACTTGCAACCATATGGTCTCATCATCTCCTCCCTAGGCAGCCAATTGTCAGCCCAAATGCTTGTGGTAGTGTCGTCCCCAATTCTGCGAATCAGACCAATTTTGAGTATGTCTCTCCCTTCTACTATGGCTCTCCAAATTTGGCTTGGGTGGTTTCCGCGTGCTGCCTCAAGAATAGATGTATTGGGAAAAGAGACAGCCCTGAGAACACGTGCACTCAATGAGTCTGGCAACTGTAGTATCCTCCACGCCTGCTTTGCAAGTAATGAAAGGTTAAATAGCTCAAAATCCTTAAACCCAAGACCTCCCATGTCCTTCGGTTTGGTCATGTCCTCCCAGGCCACCCATGCGGATTTCCGCTTATTACCATCCCGGCTCCCCCACCAGAATTTGCGGATCAACATGTTGAGATGTTCACACAAGCCTCTAGGGATCTTAAAGCACGACATAGAAAAGACCGGAATTGCCTGAGCAACCGCCTTGACAAGAACCTCCTTCCCTGCCGTTGCCATAGTCTTTTCTATCCATCCCTGCACCTTACTCCATAAACGGTCTTTGAGATATTTGAAAGCACCATTTTTTGAAGAACCTACATCAGATGGCATACCCAAGTATTTCTCACTGAGGGTTTCATTAGGGACATTGAGTAATCCCTTAATTTCTGCCCTCACACTATCCGGAACTCCCTTACTGAAGAAAATCGAGGACTTGTCATAGTTGATCCTCTGACCTGTTGCCTGGCAATAAGTATCCAACATCTGAAGCACACCCAATGCTCCCTCTCCATTTGCCTTGAAAAATAGCAGGCTGTCATCTGCAAATAACGGGTGGCTGACTGGTGGCACCGTTGGAGCCACTTGTATACCACTGTGGTTAGATGACTCTTCTCTGGATTTTATAGGGCACGAAAGGCCCTCTGCTGCTATCAAAAACAAATAAGAAGAGATCGGGTCCCCCTGTCGGATTTCACGTGTAGGTGTAAACTGGTGAAGTTTCTTACCATTGAACAAAACGGAAAAATTTACCGACATGACCGTGTTCATCACAATGTTCACCCAGCCTTCTCTGAAGCCAAGTTTTATCATAATAGCCCGAAGATAAGACCACTCTACCCTATCATAGGTCTTCATCATATCTAGCTTCAAAGCGCGGTGTTGGTTCTTCTTAGCTTTATTCCGTTTCATGAAGTGAAGGCACTCATATGCCTGAACTGTTGGGCTGGAAAAATTGACTGGGCTTTGAGCAGCTAACTAGCTCGTTGAAGCACACGGTGGAACCGGCTGGTCTGTGTTAGGATACATGTCATTGTAAATAACTCAATTCAAAATCCTGGTAGAAACAAATTTGACATGCCTCTCCTACAAGTGATAAAATGGAAAATTGTTTCATAAAACAAAGTTGGTATTATGGATTCATGATTTCTAGCTACACTACTAAGAAAACGGCTATAGATGAAATGGACACTAATGGTGTGGTGCGCCATTAGTATATAGCAATGGCGCACCACATATAGGTGCGCCATTAAACTTCAAATACTAATGACGCACCACATACACGGTGCGTAATTAGTAACAATTTTTTTTTACAAAATTAGCAATGGTGCACCAGGAGATAGTGGGCCATTACTAGTTTAACTAGTAATGGCGCACCACACACTCAGTGCGTCACTACTAACATATATTTTTTTATTTTTTTCAAAATTAGTACAAAGTTAGTAATGGCGCACCGTGGGTGTGGTGCGCCATTACTAGTTAAAAATAGTAATGGCACACCACACCCACGGTGCACCATTACTAACAATTTTTTTTCAAAATTAGTAATGGCGCACCGTGGGTGTGGTGCGCCATTACTAGTTTAACTAGTAATGGCGCACCACATCCACGGTGCACCATTACTATTTTTGACCCAAAATTCCCCCGAATGCACCCACACCCCCCGGACCGCCTTTTCAATTTTTTTTAAAAAACGAAAATGATAGAAATGTCAAAAAAAAGAAAATAAGTTTCCCATGTGATATGTGGTCTAGTTGTTGGGAAAATTTGCAAATATGAATTTCGACTTTATTTGCAAAATCTCTCTGAAATTTGTAAAATGGGCATAACTTTTGCATATTAACTCAGATGAAAAAGTTTTTTGTATGAAAAATTATCTACTCGAAAAGTTACATCCAAATTTAACGGGGGAACCCCGTTTAACATTTTCAAAATCCTCAGAAAACTAACAGAAAAAAATTACAGGGCTTTTAAGATCTGGAGGCAAAAAATTTCAAACTTACTAGTGGCGCACCGTTTGCTAGGTGCGCCACTACTAAACGAAAAAAAAGGTTTTGATTTTTTTTTTGAATTTTTTTTCTAAAAATGATACGTAATATGACCGGGAAGTTTGAAATATTTTTCAAAATTTTATCATACTCATGAACATGAACAAAGTCCTAGACATCACCAAGGTTTAATAGGATTGATATGATAGATATATCAACAAGTGTCTGTGAAGTGAGCTGTTGCTGGGGTTGGATAGAACTGCGAAGTTAAGCGTGCTTCGGCTGGAGTAGTGTGAGGATGGGTGACCTTTTGGAAAGTTTGACCACTTAGCGTGATTTGACTTGAGATTAAGCATATTGACTCAAGATTAAGCCATAGTGACCCGAGATTAAGAAAAAAACGAAAAAAATTGAAAGAAAAAAATTGATTTTTTTTTCTGAAAACATACTAATGGCGCACTCCCTATGTGGTGCGCCATTACTAAGTCAGATAGTAATGGTGCACCATGTGATATACTAATGGCGCACTCCCAGGTGTGCCATTAGTATCTGGTATACTAATGGTGCACCAGGGGTGCGCCATTAGCATAAAATTCTAATGGCGTGATGCTAGTGGCGTACCTTTTTTTTAGAACTGCCCTCATAGGCCTTTATTCATTAATTTGACGGTCTACATCCGATTGCACCAAGGCAATCAATGAAGCAGGGAAAACATCAAAAGAAGTTACATTCAAGGCACTCGCAAGGCTCTCTCTAGCACACCAGTGAGCAGCCTCATTGGCCTGTCTACTTACATAGTTGATTCAGAATCCCTGAAAATTGTGGAGATAAGATTTGATCTCGCTGATAATTGGGCTTCCTGTCGACTTGCTCTCTGTCGCCATATACTCGTCTATGATAGTTTTGCAGTCTGACTCGATGGTCACCCATGTCCAGCCCTTCTCCATAGCCAGACACACAGCTTATCTGACACCCAGCAGCTCAGCGCAATAAGGGTCGGTCACCCCCGGTACCTTGCGGCCTGTGGCTAGTATAATCTCTCCGGCGTGGTCCCACGCCACCATCCCAATCGCTGATGCTCCTGTAATGACATTAACAGAAGCATCCGTATTGATCTTGCACCACCCTTCTTCCGGCGGTTTCCATTTCTCCTTGCTGCAATTTCTCTTGTCAACCCCTTCCGTAGGGATATACAAGGCTTGAATGAGTTCCTTCACTAGGATCATGGATCGCCCGGGCTGGTACTTGACTTCCTCGTGAGTGTACTTATTCCTGCTTGACCAAATAATCCACATAACTGATATGATAATAGCTGCTCTATCTTTCCCAATGAAGCTGGGATCAAGTAAGTCCCTCGACCACGTAGCAGGGTGCAGCCGTGGCAGTTTAAGTTCAAAGAAAGCCTCTGCCTCTCTCCAGAATAGCTTCGCATGTTCACATGTTACCAGGGAATGAAACAGCGACTCCTCTTGATAACCACACATTGGGCATGTAGGATCCTCCCCTACATGTCTTCGGCATAATTCTTCCTTCGCCGGCAGGAATCCTTTTAAGACTCGCCACCAAAAGATCCGTATCTTTGGTTGTACCTTGACACGCCATAGTGCTTTCCAGATCTCCTCTCATTGGGACGAACTACCAACACCATTCAGGTCGTTCTCACGATCCTCCATAAGCATTCTGTACGCAGATCTAACTGTGAAAATCCCAGATCTCTCATGGCCCCATGCCCAAGAATCAGGTATAGCAACCCGCGGTCTTGGCATATTGAGAATCGCCAGCATCCGGACCGATGAAAGTTCTGTGTATAACTTCCTCATCCCACTCACCATCCTCCGTCATCAAATCAGACACGAGGTGGATGGGTTCACTTCCAATATTGCATACTGGTTTGAAAGTTTTGCTTCCTTGTATCCAGTTATCATGCCATACCTCCGTAGTCATGCCATCACCAACTCTACGGATTAAACCCTTCTTTAGCACTTCTCTCCCGATGATTATGGCTTTCTAAGTAGTAGAGGCACTAGCAGGGCATCCTGCTTGCAAAAAATCTCCTTCTGGGTAATCTCCTTCTGGGCAAAAAACCTGTAGTACGCCATTAGTAGCCAAAACAGATGCGTCACTAGCAGGCCTTTTCCTAGTAGTGCTACATTA
>NC_041391.1:58018021-58020752 GCF_002162155.2 Triticum dicoccoides
TTAAATAAAATTTAAATTCAAATATCTGAGCCAATCAAATAGTTGTCGAACTAATATTAGACATAGTCTCGTTGATGGTGCAGTGGTTTTCCTCTCGCAATACAGCAGGGATAGGATTTGAAGATGTGACGCAATAGTGTGTTTGGGCTGGAGTAGTGTGAGGATGAATGACCTTTTGGGAAGTTTGACCACTTAGTGCGATTTGACTTGAGATTAAGCATATTGACTCAAGATTAAGCCATAGTGACCCGAGATTAAGAAAAAAACGAAAAAAAATTAAAAGAGAATTTTTTGAAAGAAAAAATTTGAAAAAAAAAATTAAAAACAAAAATTCTGAAAAAATACTAATGGCGCACTCCCTATGTGGTGCGCCATTACTAAGTCAGATAGTAATGACGCACCGTGTGATATACTAATGGCGCACTCTCAGGTGTGCCATTAGTATCTGGTATACTAATGACGCACCAGGGGTGCGCCATTAGTATAAAATTCTAATGGCGTGATGCTAGTGGCGCACCTGTAGTGCGCCATTAGTAGCCAAAACAGGTGCGCCACTAGCAGGCCTTTTTCTAGTGGTGCTACATTAGCCGAGATCAGTGTTTTGGTTACCTAACACTACAAAATTACCTGGGGAGGGGGGTAAATGCAGTTACCGTGGTTAGAACGAGATACTGAATGAATACCGTTTGAAAATTTTAAATAAAATTTAAATTCAAATATCTGAACCAATCAAATAGTTGTCGAACTAATATTAGACATAGTCTCGTTGATGGTGCAGTGGTTTTCCTCTGGCAATACAGCAGGGATAGGATTTGAAGATCTGACGCAATAGCAAGCCGGCTCATAACCTGCGTTGGTTGCAATACCACTACGCCATAGCTAGCTTCGTGTCCGTACGCAGTTTCCTTGACTACATGTCAACTGTTCAAATTCGAAATTTCCCGAAACTTTTTGCTCGAAAGGGCCATTTACCGCGGGGCAATGATATTCGCCATAACCGCCAGAAATCGCAAAATTTTGTTCGCTAACCAAAACACTGGCAGAGACAGCAATATTGAATGATTAGCCGATAAATAATTAGACGACATACATTTCTCGAAGCTTCCAAATGTACATATTAAGATAATAAGTTATATATTTGATTTTTGTGGTGGTTCAAACTAGTTTTTCATGTTGTCTCCAACTTCCAGTTACGTATCTCATCATGGAAGAAAATGCACCGAGACAGTGCACTAGCACTTCGCCAAAAGAAGAAGCAAAAGAGGTCATGTTGGGCATCTTCCGGTGCATGGTGTGTGCATGATGAGGATGGCAGTGCGCGGCGTGGGCAACATGTGGCAGAGCGCGGGTGTGGTGGAGCGTGATCACGGACCCACATTGGATGAAGGGGGGGTGGGGACGCAGCTTCAGTGACTTTGTGAAGTGAAGTTACGCTGCGCCTTAGCCCCCAACATCCACCACTCAGTCCACATCGAACGCTTAGGATTTATTGGGAGCATCCCCTAGCTCGTTTGATGCTTCCAAAATTTCAAAGGTATGTTGCAGGAAAAAAATTGTACACTGAATGTTCAATGTTTGTAAATTTCATTCTTACGTTGTTCATTTTCTTTTTCTCCCCTTGAGACTTTCAGTGTTTTATGCTTTAAAAAATTTCAGTGATACGCCATGGACTGTGCACTGAATGTTAAATGCTTGCAAATTTTAGTTTTATGTCCTTCATTTTTTCCCTTGTCTAATGAGATTAGTTTTTTATTTTCATATTATATCCGGTGATCAAATGTTTCTCGTGTGAAAATATTCAGGTTGGAGTGTCTAGTGCATCCTTGCAAGCTGAAAACTATCAAGTCCGAGTGTTTTTTTTGCCATGCGTGAATCCTGAGCGTTGGATGTAGAATGAGTGATCGATGTTGGGGGCTAAGGCGCTGCGTGACTTCACTCCACAAAGTCACTGAAGCTGCGTCCGGGGGGTGGGAGGGGTCGGCGATGCGTTGGTATGACGGTGCAACGACGCCACAACCATAGCGAGGAGGACGGTGTGAGGAGTGTGGGGAAGAATGCTCGAGGCGGCTCGCGCTTGGCATGGCATGAACAGAGTGATCCTATTCTCCACCTTAATTAAGCTAAGAATATATACTAAGACAAATTGCATAGGCACAAGCACCCGTGCAATTATGTGCCACCCTATTTTAGGCTTATGTCTGGTTTTTCACCGGTCTTCCCCTCAGTTTTTATTTTCGGCGAAAATGATTTAGTGTTGGCGGATTTACAAACAATAATATTCCTGTGGATATTTAAAAGTGTTCACATTTTTTCACAAAAAACATTTATTTAAAAAACTTTCATTAATTTAGAAAATATTTAAATTGAAAGTGTTCACATTTTCATAAATTATAATGCCACTTTTAAGTGTTCATGTAGTTTAAAAGGAGAAGTAAAAAGAAAAAAAAACAGAAAATGAAAGTAAGAAAACAAAAAGGAAAAAAATGAAAATATGACGAAAAAACGGAAAAACGTAACAAATCAAAAGAAAAACCAAGAAAAAGAATCACTAAAAAAACCTAAAGAAAAGAAACAGCTACATAGACCGGCTCATCTACTTAGTGCATGGGTTGAAATGTGCCGTGGCGTTTTTATCCGGAAGGCACACCCAAGTAATAAATAAGATTAACAAAAAGTAAATAAGACCGACTCGGCTCGGCCTATGTTCTTTTTGGGCTGAGCCGAGCCCAAA
>NC_041391.1:58020911-58026912 GCF_002162155.2 Triticum dicoccoides
GCATGTAGCACAAAGCCGTATAGCCCTGATGAATTAACGAACTCCCTTCAATCTCTACTTCTAATGAAACAGTTGGTAGTCTCACTTACAGGTTTTTTTCCGTCCCACCATTTTCGTTTGGTTTTTTCGTAGGTTAACCGTCGTAGATTTTTTTCGTCGCCCCCCCACTTCATCGGTTTATTTTCACTTCTCCCTCTCACACAACGAAAAAAACTGAATGGATCAGAACTTTCCATACTGACATAAATTATTTAGTAATGTCTTTATGTAAAAGAATCAATCACAATCAATCTCTGAAGATCAAATCTAAATTAATTAATCTTCATAACGTTTGTTTCCTTTCGAATCACGTCTATAACTTTCCTTCCTTGTTTGGGCAGAAACTGTTTGGTAGCAGAGATTAAGAAGCTTCCTATGAGTGTAGTAATAGGAAGTATTCTTTTTCTTGATGATTCGTTTTCATGCATGATGATAGTAAATTAGGCCAACATTCACCACTATTTATCAACATCATCAATCGTATCCATTCTTACCAGTTTTAAGGGAATCTGCTCGCTATGTCTTTTTTAAGGGGATCCGCTCGCTAAGTCGTCGTCGCACGTTATTTTCACAAACAATCTCTACTCCTAATGGAGCAGTTGGTAGCCTCGTACGGTTTATTTTTGTCCTCCTCTCACCTCCACTGGTTCTTTTCTGTCCACTCTTTCCTTGCAAACCAATAATTTCCTCACATACAAAAGATCACGAATCTATCTTTCCTTGCCCGAATCAATCGCGCCCTACATCAGTGCATTTCTTTATTAAGAAAACTAACACGTAAATCTTAACGCATTGTAAAGAAATCCCGTTATGGACGTAATTAATTTATTATGGAATCTATACGTGGTCGCATTGGTTCTTTTTCTCTCCACTCTTTCCTTGCAAATCACTAATTTCCTAACATACAAAAGATCACGAATCTATCTTTCCTTATCCGAATCAATCGATCCCTACATCAGTGCATTTCTTTATTAAGAAAACTAGCACGTAAATCTTAACGCATTGTAAAGAATTCCCGTTATGGACCTAATTAATTTATTATGGAATCTGTACGTGGTCGCATCTCTCCCCTCGTGAAAAAATCGCATCCATCTCCCGTTAAAAAGGAAAAGAGAACATGAACGATCAATCCCACACCATGCATCTCAGTAGCAAAAAATCGCCCCCGCCTCTGCTACTGCGCCATGCCGTGTGCCCGGCTCGACCCATGCCTTGCCTGCATGGCTGGACGCCGCCGTCTCCACCGCCACGTACAAGAAAACGGTGGGCAGAACCATCCATTCAAATCGCACACCCCCACCCTCCTCCGCAATCCCTAGCCCCGCATCACCCTATCGCTTTCTCGCCTCTCTTTCCCCTCGATGTAGATGGTGCCAAGCGGCGGCCTCGAGCACCGGCAGTGCCGCCCTCTCTATCTTTGCTGCGTCGAGAGATGGGCCGAGGCTATTGTCGGTTCGCCGCCCACGATTGGGCCGCCTCCGGTTGTCGCGCACCACCGGCTCCACCTAACGTGCCCGACCCTCTCCGCTTTCGACCTTCCGGCGACCACATCGCTCCGCGCCTCCATCCGTCATCCACAAGGCCACTCCCTGCACCCACCCTCCTAAATTCTCCATACCGGCGGACAATCACCGAAGATCCGAGTTGGCCCGATACCAATTTTCTTACATGCTTTCTTTATCAGTTAGTGATGGGAATGGGTTCCAATTTCTCTCTCTGACTGTGGATTCGTAGGCAATAAGCGCTTCTACATGCATCCTCCTGTCGGTCCCTAAAGTACCAAGGTAAATGGTTGATGTTGCGTTTGTCTAGTATGATATATGTTGGCTCTGTTCCGGTTCATCCGAGCAGTTCCGGTACATCGTGCATTTATCTTGCCAGTAATGTTCTGTGATGCTCTGATGCACTTTGGGAATTGTTTGTCTTGTCTTCAGTGCAGAACATTTGTTTATTAATGCATGAGAAGAATCCTTGTTACTACCTTGAACATGTTTTATAATCCATATTGTTATGCACTAGCGCGTGTGCGTGTGAAATAGATGGATTATGGTCCCGTACCCAATAAGATGGATATGTGTGTGTTAGAGAGAGAGAGAGGGAGAGGGGGAGAGAGAGTGAGTGAGGAGGAGGGAGGGAGAGTGTGTGTGTGATAATTTGATGGTAAAAAGGTCGCCAATGTCACTTGATATGTATAAGAATATTAAATGTAATATTAACATAATTGATATTGAACTCTTAAATTTAATGTGACCCCGTTGCAACGCACGGGTGTTCTTCTAGTCCATATTAGTTGTTAATGTTTTAGTACGACCGATGTGAGGAAGTATTATACTATCTTTTCTTTTCTGTTGACAGGGACCATTTGCGGATGGTTTGACTAATTCTAAATATACTAAACCTAGCTAGGATTCCTTTTTACAGTTTTTTTGACTTTTTCTTGCAGTGAAAACTCGGCCAATGGGAAGCCGACACGTTAATTAGCGGGGGAAGTTGTTGGATACGCCTTGCGTGCACTTAGCGATCTATGTCGATAGCGATTAGCGGATTGGTTTTCTCTTCTCCTCCCGGTTACCTCCGCGTGTCCATGCTTCTCTCGAAGGCCTGGGTGGGCTCTCGGCCTCCACCGCCCACCGCTCAACCGCCGATTCACCGCCATACCTCCCTATAAATTGCTCCCGTCTCTCAAGCTCGCTTTAGCGCCCATACCCATCACACAGCACCCACACGCACCAGCAGGGAGCAGCAGCGACGGCCATGGGAGGCCTCAGCCAGCAGGTCCGGACGAAGTGGTGCTGGCACTCGGCGAGGTCCCCTCGGCGCGCGGCTTGGTTCGCAGCGGACCGCGCCGCGGCGATGGCGACAACCAGTGCAGGGCATGCGTGACACCACGAAAGCAAGCACGAGGCATTGGAGGGGCTCACGCAGCGCGCGGCAGGGCAAGTCTAGGTGGAGCTAGTGTTGCGACGGCGGCAGGTGCATGCGAGCGGTGACCCTGAGAGGGGACTTGCGGCGTGACTGCGGCATGCAGCAGCGGGAATCTCCCCAACGTCTCCTACCCCTCTTCTGATATGGGGAACCATGGATTACCTGTTTCTTTCTGAATCTTTAGTCGCGTGGAAACGGCGTCTCGGCATGGACGCGACGGTGCGGCCACCGGCGCCCTGCGTCCTCCACCGGTGTCTCATGCACATGCCGCTGCCCCCTTTCTTTGGTCGTCCACACCGTCTCCGTCTCAGCCGGTGGATGTCCATATGCCGGATAACAAGTGCAGCGGCGATAACGGGTCTGCGGCTTCTGTTCACTGGACAAATAAATGCATGTATAGATGATAGCCTTTTTTTCCCTTGGATTAAAGAAAGGATTAGTAGTTCTTGTAACTGATTTTTCTTATTGGTATTCAAACAAGAACAAATCACTGCTGATGTTTAACCTCTCTAGAATTCCTAAATTCTAATATTTCTCTTAAGCTTTTGGTAAAGATTTGGAGCAGTAAATTATCTATTCTGGCACATCTAACTTAGCATCCTTTCGATGAAATATTTCCAGTCACTAGACTATACTTCCAAGCACATACCGGCCTACGGATGTCCAGTAAGAGAAGGTACAACAAATTCACTTGGTTTGTGAATGTCCTTGGGGTTTGTATTAATATAAGCTAGCAACTTTTCATATGTATGTCAGGTTATCTTCAAGTCATAGAAGCACTGTCAAGCCCTGCAGCTGTGACAGTGTCGTCCTAGCCACCGGCGTCCTCTTCCATGCCCTGGCCATCCAGGCAGAGTGCCACGGCTATCGCAGTTCTCCCCACGGCGTCCTCCTGGATGTTGATTGTGTCCTTGCACCAGTGGCAGCCGGAGCCCGAGAGGTACACCCAGAGAGACATGGCATTGGATTGGAGCATTGCAGGCATCGATCCTCTTCGTGGTAGCCATGGGGTAGGGTGGCGTAGGGCTCAGCCCCATGAGCTGCAATTCACCAGTTGATTCATCACCCGGAAGACGAGCAAGAAGGAAAATGGTCTGTGCTATACATACGACTGAACTGTACAGTCACATAAAAGGTACTCCCTCCGTCCGGAAATACTTGTCATCAAAATGAATAAAAGGGGATGTATCTAGATGTATTTTAGTTTTAGATACATCTTTTTTGTCCTTTTTGATGACAAGTATTTTCGGAAGGAGGAGTAGATATTTGCACATCTGATTTCTTTTGTGTAGTCTGGGTACTCTTCCCCATGGTGTTAAAAATATACTGCATAGGTTTATTAAGCTGTATGACTTACGTGATTTTCTAGCACACTAAGTTAACCCAGACTGGCTTGAATTTGTTGGTTATTTGGCCTTGCTTGAGCACGGTTGGTGAAAGCAGCAATTCTTGCTTTGATTTTTGTTGTTCAGTTAAATCATTCACATGACTACCTCAATTTTTTAATTAACAGTGTAAGTTGATTGTGAGGCTGTGTATTTTTTATCAAGATGAAAGTACCACGACAAGTAGCATATACACACACGTACGTATCTATCGATGGGGTGCGGCGTGCCGCCGCACTAGTAATCACTACGCCGTGTTAAAAAAAAATCACTACGCCAGGAATCAGAGCCCATCGTCCACGCTCAGTCACCATCACCACACCTTGTCACTTAGCCTACGTTAACTATCTCAACTGAACCCCTTTCCAAACTCGCTTTTACTGCCCTTGGCGTCGCGTTTCCGAAATCAACCGCATCCTAATCGATTAACCCGGGAAGATTTCCTCTCTCACACTATAAAAGCATATGGCATGGCTCTCTCGAGCATCATCATCATCAGGACATCACCACACCATCGACCATCATCAAACCATCAACACCTTCAGTTCCCGTGCTAGCTAGCCACGCAACACCCACGTAACACAGCAGCAGCAATGGCTGCCTGGCGAAGGAAGGAGACGGCCGAAGCATGCGTGCTCGCCGCTGGTGATGCCGGCGACAGAGGAAAGAAGGTGCCAAAGGGGTACATCCCGCTGGCGCTGGTGGGCGAGGAGGGGAACGGCGGCGAGCGGGTGCTGGTGCGCATCGGCGCGCTCAAGGAGCCGTGCATGGCGGCGCTGCTGGAGATGGCCGCGGAGCAGTTGGGCTACGGCCAGCCCGGCGTCCTGAGGATCCCGTGTGACGCACAGCAGTTCCAACGGATGGTCGCGGCCATGTGCAGCAAAGAGCAAAGCCACATAGCTAGATGATTCTGTTTTTTTTATGACCTTGTGCGTCCATCTTCCAATCTATGGTTCTCTCGGCTTATCGATAAGTAGTGATATGGTTTCTGGGCCGGTCTATTTAGTTATAGAGAAGGAACAATTCGTAGTGTTCTTCATATAGCTGTTCGACAATGAATTCGTTCTTCTTTTTTCAGTGAGGTGGTTTGGTATATGCTGTTTTGTCTGAATTGAACTCACTATTTTTTCACATTGATTGCTCGACTTTGGTTTTGTTCTTGGTTTAAGTTGGTGTGTCCACCTCTGCACATTCAACGGTACACTAGCATAAAAGGTGCACGCACCAGCAGACAGGGCGTCTGGCATTTTGGAGCTACTGCTGCCGAGTGTATCTCCGTCCGCCTTATTAGGGCTTAAGTTCTGAACGTGATAGTACCCTGTACATCTATATATTAGCACTGAATGTCCACAAATATACGTATGTTACATCTTATTGTCTCTACATGATATCAACCTAACTCGATCTAACCCACCGTCTACGCCGCTTACCCAAACCGGTGCCGCCGCCTCCTCGGATCTCCAGCCGCTAGCACCGATTGCTCGCGCTGTCCTGCTCGCTACCGTGTCCGCTAGCTGCTGCCGCTGCTACGCTAGTTGCTTAGCTAGCTTTCCTTTTCCTTGTTTTGCAAGAAGCTTGGAGCATCTCCAACGGGCGCGTGGTTGCACGACACGCTAATTTTTTTTCGTGCGTGAAATAGCATTTTAGTGCGC
>NC_041391.1:58027450-58032359 GCF_002162155.2 Triticum dicoccoides
ATATCCCTGACGAATTAACCAACTCCCTTCAATCCATATTACCAGTTGTCAATGTTTTAGTACTACCGATGTGAGTAATATGCATTCATGGTAACTGAACTTGTATCATAAGCTCACTTTGGTCACTGTACTTAAGAATACGATCAATATGGTCATCATATACGACTTGAGGTGATTCTACGGTCACTGCCTCACCGTATTGCTCCGTATTTCACTCTATTGACCAGTCAAACACCATGTAACCCTCTCTTTACCTTTACATGGGTCCCACCTTTCAGTGGAAAAAAGAAATAAATCGCTATGCCTGCTAGCCAGTTAACCGCAGGATCAATGTGTGCACAATTAATTTGAGCGATTATTTTTGTTTAGTGTCGTAGCATGCATGCTATCGTGCGCGGGTGCGACAGGGCTTCGTGCTCCCTCTGCATGCTACCTACTAGTAGTACGTATATAGGACGTTCGCCGTCTTCTCCCACGCGGACGCATTCCCAGGGCGTGCCGCTCCACTCCAACGAGCCCGGCCACCATAGCCGCATGCATTGTGCAGCCGTCAGAGTTACACACGATGTGGACTAGCAAGTACTCCATCCGTTCCTAAATATTTGTCTTTCTAGACATTTCAAATGACTACTACATACGGATGTATGTAGACATATTTTAGAGTGTAGATTCACTCATTTTGCTTCGTATGTAGTCACTTGTTGAAATGCCTAGAAAGACAAGTATTTAGGAACGGAGGGAGTACAAGCTAGCTTTGCATACTACGGTGCCTCTCGGCGTAAAAAGAACTTCACCGTGATTGTCACTGTCGTTCGTCGCCGTTCGTCATGTGTCGTCGAAAAGTACTGGGCTATACGGATTGGGCCAACAGCAGCTCCACGCTGGAAGCAGGTACTAGTATCCTCTTAGCTCCATGCCCCCTATCATCATCATCTTCTTCACTTCTTGAGCTCCACGCGCAGGCTATGCACGCAGCCAACAGCGAGGAATAGCGTGTTCTCTGTTGGTACGCCCCTAGAAGACCAGCTGCACCAGCGTCAGATTCATTCACGTAGCTCCCTCCCTGTAACCACTAGACCATTTTTTTAGAGAAACTAACCGCTAGACCTAGTCTCACGTACATGATTGCATGAGCTTATCTAGATGAGTTAGATACGGAGGTTGTTAGCGTAGTTGCCACACCTACCTGCTCATCATCCCTGTACATTCTCTCGTGCGATGATGGTGAATACAGTTGAGCACGGTGAATGACTACGGTTGAAAATAGTTGCAGTTGCAGTCTTTCTCGTGCTATCTCGTCTTACATTCTCGACCTGCGTCTCGGCACAAGCAGCTGAGACCGGTGTGCTCGCTTGAACATGGCCATGTTCCCGTTTACCGGCATGCACGCGCAGCCGCACAGGCCTTAGCTGTTAGCTCGACAACATGGACACCATGATGAGCACGGCGAAGGTTCACACATCTAGACCTTGCCCCGCAGCATTCGCCTTGCCGGTAAACATATTGTAGAGCATAGGCTTTAGGACACCCCCTTATCTAGCCATTCATCTTCGCCTTGCCACCGGCGACACATAAATGATACCCATGATGACGACGGCGTCGAGGACGTGCACCACCAGAAGGATGGCGAGGCCGACAAAGAACTGCGACAATACAACGTCGCACCTCAAAACCTCGTGTTGTGCAAGTAGCCCAACGGCTTGCGAAAGTGTTGCGTGCATGCGATGTAAGTGTGTTGTGTGCGTGTTAATTAAATATGCGTTCAAGTGTGTGCTATATGCGTGTTCTGCGAGTACATATGTTCAACAAGAAGTTGTGTTCTTTTATTGAGAAATTAAAACGAAGTTGTGTGGGCACAGTTGTGTGCGTACGTGCGCTTCAGCAGATGATCGCTGGTTCTCCTGCCACGCGTGGCATTTTTTCATTGACAGATGGGGCCCACATAGGTAGAGGGAGGGTGTTGTGATGTTTGACCAGTCAACAGAGAAAAATACGGAGCTATACGATGACCCAGTGACCGTATAATCTCCTCAAGTTGTATATAATGATCGACTGTATTCTTAAGTACAATGATCAAAGTGAGCTTTTGACACAAGTTTAATGACCGCGGGTGCATTTTACTCTTTCTTTTCTGTTGACAGGGACCATTTGCGGATGGCTTTGACTAATAATCACTACCCCGTGTTTAAAAAAAAATTAATCACTACCCCCGGAATCATAGCGCATCGTCCACGCTCGCAGTCACCATCACCACACCTTGTCACATAGCCTACGTTAACTATCTGAACTGAACCCCTTTCCAAACTCGCTTACTGCTATTGGCGTCGTGTTTCCGAAATCAAACTCGTTAACCTCGGACGATCTTCCTCTCTCACACTATAAAAGCATATGGCAGGGCTCTCTCGAGCATCATCATCAGGACATCACCACACGATCGACCATCGTCAAGCCATTAACACCTTCAGTTCCCGTGCTAGCTAGCCACGCAACGCACATAAGCAGCAGCCGCAATGGCGGGCCTGGCGAAGGAAGGAGACGGCCGAAGCATACATCCTGACCGCTGATGCCGGCGAAAAAGGAGAGAAGATCCCCAAGGGGTACCTCCCGCTGGCGCTGGTGGGCGAGGAGGGAGACGGCGACGAGCGGGTGCTGGTGCGGATCGATGCGCTCAAGGAGCCGTACATGGCGGCGCTGCTGGAGATGGCCGCGCAGCAGTTCGGATACGGCCAGCCCGGCGTCCTCAGGATCCCCTGCGACGGCCGGCAGTTCCACCAAATGGTCAGCGCCATGTGCAGCAAGGGCAACGCCACATAGGATACGTAGTGATTATTACTGCACATCGTCCACCTAGGAGAAGCATAGATTGGAAGAGGGATGCTTGTAGACAAATTGCAATCACCTCAAATGCGCATGTTTTCTACGTAGATTTATCTTGTCAGAGAAGGAACAGTTCGTATTGTGGATAGTCCACATAACTCATCGACAGCGGATGGTCTGCTTTCAGCGAGGAGCTTCTCTGTACTCCCTTCCTTCCTAATTTTTTTTCCAACCGGGGTCTCAACCCCTTTCCATTAATTTCGCAATCAACGGAAATACATCAATCTGTATCCAAATGTTTTTAAAGTCCAACCACTACAACTAGCAGAATGAAAGATATAAGCCTTGAGAGCTAATGAAACTGAAAGGGGAGAGTGAGTTGGTGCATCATCAGAAAACCCATCGCATGATGATCCTGGAACGGACCATCCGCCATGGGGCGAAAACCTCATGACACTCACAAGCCGCAGCCCAAAAAGAAGATAGAAAATCCCAGGATGAGGCATGCTAATAGACTTCTGCGACTAAGCGAACCACAACCAGGAAACATAAATCCAGCGGGCATCAAACCCCAGTGGGAGGCGGCAAGCAAAAGGACCGAGCGCTGAACACTTTCTAACCAATCTGGATCCCATCTCTGTCTCTCAAGAGGGATCTGCCTCGAGTAAGAGATCTGTCCGCCAGTGCAGCAGCCGCGTGAGCCAACCTCTTCACTCCAGCCTGGAGCTTCGCCCTTTCTTCTTCTTTTAGCAAACCTGCCCAGTACAACAAAAACGAGCAGGCAGTGAAAACAGCCTCCAGAGGAGAACGAACAACATGATTATCAAATGTAACTTTGTTACGGAGGGTCCAAACCCCCCAGCATATTGCAGCAATAATCATCATGTAAAAATGTTTCCCGCCCGGAAAGAACTTATAAAGCCAAGCGAAGCTTTGCCACAGAGAACGAGGACAACAGGATGCTCCAGCCGTCATGCCCAACACCCCCCATACCGAACGAGCAAGCGAATAGGTAAAGAACAAATGATTTGCTGTTTCGACGTCAGTACAGAAGGAACACGCAGGATTTCCAGGCCAGTTTCTAATACGCATATTATCACGAGTGAGAACTGCATCCTGAAACAGCTGCCAAAGGAAGATTTTGATTTTCAGCGGGATAGGTCCTTTCCACACCATCCTATAGTTAGGACCTGATAAATTTCTTTCCAACCATTCATATAAGGATTTAGTGGTAAATTTCCCTTTACTGCCAAAGGCCCACAAAATCTTATCTGGGGAGTCATTCAGCGACAGTTTCTTAGCTTCCATAACCATCCAAGCCCACTGCTCGCCCAACACCCCAACCAGTCTACGTCTAAAGCCAAGTTCATAATTGCTTGCCACCCAAGATGCAACAGTGCATTCCTGCTCCTGGCAAATACTAAATAGACCAGGAAAGCGATCTTTCAACGCAGTATTCTCAACCCACGGGTCATACCAGACCCTAGCAAGATTGCCACTTTCGATCTTAATTTTTCTACCCGCCATATATGAATCCTTGACCTTCATAATCACTTTCCAGCAGGGAGAGTCCAAAAAGTGGCTCCGAATGGTAGCCACTGTTTTGTTCCTGAAGTATCTAGCTCTTATAATACGCTGCCATAGCCCATCACTCGTTTCTAATTTTCACCACCACTTAACGAGTAGGGCAATATTTTGTTTATGAAGATCTTTAATCCCTAGTCCCCCAATTCTTTTCGATCGACATATTCTCGTCCACTTAACCATATGATACCCACGTTTCTTATTTTTTTTCTCCTCCAAAATAAACGTCTGCGATGTTTATCCAGCTTTTCAATAAAAGTTTTATTGAAGAGAAACATTGACATGAGGAAGGAGGGAACTCCATCCAGACTGGACCCTAACAACGTCAGTCTGGCTCCAGAAGATGCCGCATAAGCTACCCAGGCATCCAGTTTTTTGATCATTTTTCCGTCGAGGAAATCTAGATCCGCGTTCTTAAGAGCAGAGTAAGTACGGGGACTCCCAGATATTTCATAGGAAGTGCGCCCACTTGACAGCCAAACATGTTGGCATACATCAAATCAGTATC
>NC_041391.1:58032745-58037086 GCF_002162155.2 Triticum dicoccoides
GAATATCTCACTTTTCTCAAAATTGATCTTAAGCCCAGACATAAGTTCGAAGAGATATAGCAAGAGTTTGATATTAACAGCTTTGTCAATATCATGCTCAAAACAGAGCACCGTGTCATCCGCGTATTGCAGGATGCCAACACCATTCTCAATAAGATCAACAGCTACTCATTTAATGAGACCATTGTTTTGCGCTGCAAGTACCATTTTGGTCAGGCAGTCAGCCGCAATATTAAACAAGAAAGGGGAGTGAGGATCCCCCTGTCTCACCCCCTTAGCACTTTGGATGTAAGGTCCCACCTCATCATTGATCTTGACACTAAGCGTGCCATTTTTCAGGATTTGAGAGACCCACCCGCACCACTTAGAATTAAACCCATGCTTCCTATGACAATCAAGTAAAAAATCCCAATTGACTTTGTCATATGCTTTCTCGAAATCAAGTTTAAGAACCACTCCCACTTGCTTTCCGAAATGAGTATAATGCAGAACTTCATGAATAGATAGGATACCATCCACTATGTGTCTCCCCTTAATAAAAGTATTCTGGTGAATACTAAACAATTTATGAGCATATTTGCTAGCTCTAATGTCCATGGCTTTGGTGAGTAGTTTGTAGGGGCAACGCAACAGACAAATGGGCCTATACTGCTGGATCCTATTAGCATCAGTCGACTTAGGCAACAAAGTTATGATGCCATAGTTAAGTCGTTGTACATCTAACTTGCCTTCGTGAAACCACTCAAACAGGCATAGGAGATCCCGGGCTACTACATCCCAGCAGTGTTGATAAAATTCAACAGGAATATCGTCTGGACCAGGACTAGGGCACGGTTAGATTTCATGTCAAACAAAGCTTTTTGATTTCTTCCAATGAAAAAGGTCGAGTTAAGTCCTCATTGTCATAAGGGGTGATCATCTCATCCCGAGACCACAAAGCAGCATCTATCTGATAAATATTGCCAGGAGCAGGTCCAAACAAGGCTTTATAATACTCAGTAGCATGGACAAGTAGTTTTTTAGTCCCTTCAATGATAGTGGACCCACACTCCAGGGAGATCATGGAGTTCTTCCTACGACGACCATTAGCTACTTTATGGAAAAAGTCAGTGTTGTTGTCTCCTTTCAAAAGCCACCTCTCATTAGAGAATTGATGCCAGTGAAGTTCTTCTTCAACATACATCTTATTAAGCTCTACTATAATATCCAACTTCCTAGTATAAGCTTCCTCGCATAAACCATCAGCCTCCTCCAGTTTTTCAAGCTCCTGCAATTCGAGCTTGATGATATTCTTCCTGATCTTATTATGACCAAACAAGTTGGACCCCCAACCCTTAAAAAATTTCTTAATTCTCTTAAGCTTAATATTCAAGGAGTGAATGTGGTTTGAAGTGTAGAGTGGCCTAGACCAAATCTCAGCAACCAGAGGGAGGAAGTCTGGATTACTGAGCCAGGCATTATCAAACTTAAAACACCTGTTACCTGGTGTTCTAGAGGAAGCACTCCCACCATCCACCAACAAAGGATTGTGATCTGATATATCTTTGACCAGTTTATGAACAGAAGCGAGAGGGTATAAATCCTCCCAATCAGGAGACATGAGAACCCTATCCAGCTTTTCCAAAGTCGGGATTTCTTGTTTATTGGACCAGGTATAACAACCACCAGTCATATAAATCTCTCTCAACCCAAGCAAGTGTATAACAGAGTTAAACACCTCCGAGAAGTGGGACATGGATGTTTTTTTGTTTTTCTCCCCACTATGTCGAATGATATTAAAATCTCCCCCAACTAGATAGGGAATATTAGTGTCGTGGCACATGGATGACAGTTCAGCAATGAACTCAGGCTTCTGTTCATCATGTGTAGCACCATACACAGTCATCAAGGCCCAGCTACAGTTTTTGTTCTTATCGAACAAATTCAACTGCAGGATGTATTTTCCACACTTGGTCATAAGAATATAAAATTTATCCTTATTAAGCCCACAAAGAAGGCCACCATATTTCCCCCTAGAAGGAGTCCATTCCCAATCAAATTTATGGTTTGGGTCAATTTGCCTAAAAAACGCAGGAGTATACGACTTCTTCATAGTCTCTTGAAGCCCAATAAAATCTAATTCATTGGCATTTATCATGTCAATGAGGCAGGTAGACATGCCCTTTTTACCCACTCCCCTACAATTCCAAAAAAAACCTTCGTTTAAATCGTTCGGGTTTATCTCTCACTCTGGTAGGTCTGCCAGGTTCCATAGCAGCCTTACCCACCCCATTTTTCTGTTGACTTCTAGTCATAGGTCTATTGGACTTATTAGGAGATAAGACCACCACCGATGTCCTGCGATGATACTTCTTTTTTTGTTTTTAGATTGAACCAGGATAAACGGTTCCTCAATATCTTCACTATCATCATCCCATGTTAAAGAGAGGGGCACATCATTACCCAACCCATCATTGACGATTATTTTTTGTGAATTAGTATCAATATTTTTGTCCTGCAACAGATTTCTAGAAAGTTCTAATTCACGCAAAATATCAACAGTTGCAAAGTCATCATCAGGGATTTGCACTCCCATCAAAGATGCATGCAATATAATGGCAGAGTCAGATAAAAGCAGAGAATTGATTTTTTGAACTGGGCATACTCGTACCTTCCAAATTACGCTTCCTCATTCTGTTGGTAGCCACATCTCCCACCTTCTCCAGCTTCTGCTTCTGTCTGCGTGAGACTTCCTCTTCTTGACTCATGCTGTCATGAATTGGTGATCCAGAGGGAGATTCAACTGTATAGACACTACAGTTTTCCCCTCCTTCCATGGATCCCTCCTCGAGAGGCACAATATGAGGCAGGGAAGGCCAAACCACATAGTCTGACAAGGGAGGAAAAGCATTCCCATAAGTATTCACATCGTGGCATACAAACAAAGGTGAGGGTGGAACCGGAGTAATCATCCCCCAAGCACCTTTATGTACACTGATCTCACTACTGGGAGATTCAGTCATCTCTTCCACATCCAGATCCTCAGAGACATTCTCACACGATATTTTACCAGATTGAGAGCCACAATAAGACATTTTTTCAGCCGCATGTTCTCTGGCCATAGTCTCAATCAGCAGCTCTGTGTTGTTACCTTCATCACTTTCTTCTTCTTCTTCACTCTCAGCAACTGCAGGAAGCCTCTGCATACCCTTATCATAATTCTGAGAAGAGAAATTGCCAGCCATAGATGTACTCGTCTCCCCCTGCCCCATGGAAGAAGCAGGATATGAGTCCATCCTCGCTTTCTTGGGGAAGGAAGGAGATGCACTGCTATCCATAGCAGTATAAGTTTGACTTTTCTCAGCGCCCATAGCCACAACCTTTTCAACTTCATAGGAGAGATCATAATACTGTTCTCCCAGCATTCCTTCAGCTGAAGGGGGAATTTTCTCAACATCTCTACAACCGAGAAGGATTCTAGCATATTCAGGTTTATAAACAGTCGATTCATCAACTTCTAAAGTAATCCCCACTAGAGCTCCAGCATAAGCTATATGTTCAGTGCATCTTTTCTCTATGGGAATGTTGCGCACCCTAACCCATGCTTTTTCCATAATACCTTTAGCTCCAATAGAAGCAGTCCAAGGAGTAATACAGACAACAATATTCCCCTCCTTCAGAGGCAAGCGTTTCCCATAACAACATGCCCTCTCTACTTCACTAGCATTAGGGAATCGCATCACATATTGAGCAGGGCCAATAGAGCGGGCCGTACAACGCCATTTCTTTTTCCCAGGTTTTTTTGGCAAATATAGCATTGAATTCCTGCTCAATATCTTTCACAGTAGCATCACCCTCAACTATAGTAATCACCACATTATTAGTTTTCTCAACACTATGCTTAGCAGCACACATATCAGGAATATAGAAGAATCCCTGACCAGGCGACTGAAACCCACACATGAATGGAATGCATTCCCAAGGTCTCAGAACTTGGCAAGCTGAGCCATATGACCTAATTTGTTGCATTTTTCGCAGCGGATAGTAGGGCAGCGAGGAGCGAAATGACCTGGAAGGAAGCAGTTGATGCAGATCTCGGCGTTACTCTTGGTCGCCGTTTGCCTAGGTGCTGGAGGCGGAGGCGGCTCCTTGGTGCCCGCCATCTTCTCTTGTTCGCGCCGCTCATGGCACGCGCAGCAGCTTCCCATCTTTCCCCAACTTCACCACCACCAGATCTCGAATCTCCCGACGTCGCCGGCGGCGGATCTGGCCGTTGCCATACCATGTGTCGAGACTGGTTTGGCAGAGGAGCCTTTCGTCCACCGCCGAACCCTCCCCGCGCAGTGTTGTCGCGCCAACCTC
>NC_041391.1:58037557-58056670 GCF_002162155.2 Triticum dicoccoides
CACCCCCCGCCCGCTCCGCCGCAGTCACTTGGGCGAAGGAGCGGTCATCACCGCCGGCCTTGCCCCGCTACCAGCCAAAGGAATCAGGGAGTGGGGGATTGGGGAAGCAAACCCTAGGACGCTCCCATAGATGCTTGAAGAGAGGAGCGAGATGTGCGTCTCGCGTAGTGGAGGTAGGTGGGGAAAATGAAGCGGCTCCCCTCGCTTCCTCCGCTCTAGAAGGCTCCACGCGCGGCTTGGTGCTGGGCCCCGCATGGCGGTCAGGTGGCCATGGAGAGGCTCCCACGCGTCCAGCCGCCATTAGCGGGCGGTTGGTGAGGCACGGGGCCACCTCGACCCGGTCCACGCCCGCCTGGATCTCCGTATGTCTCCCGTGCACCGCACCACGAGTTGTGCCATGCGTCGCGCCCGCTGGGAACGCGCTCGCCGCCGGAGATCACTCCCGAATCCTCGCAAAATGACATGGCAGCGAGATAATGTCGCCAATGTTTATGAATTCCCCTGCACAGAGAAATCGCGCATCCACCGTGACTCCGCGGTCATCAATCAGAACAAGACGGAGAGCATCACGCCGGAGAATCAGCTCGCCGTCATGGAACGTGAGCGAGCGGTGCTGCAGATCGGCGGCGTAGGATACGCGCCATCTCTCGTCCGGTGCGTCGCCCTGTGTGTTGCGTGAGCACGACGCGTGAGCGGTCATCATATATACTTTTTATTTAAAAATGACTAAAATGAGTGAATGCACATTTTAAAAGACGTCCATATACATCTGTATATGACCCCGAAATGACTAAAATGACTTATATTTAGGAACGGTATACTATTTTGCTTGCGTTGAGCCCTCTTTTCTTTTATATTGACTAGCAAACATGCCCGTGCGTTGCACCGGAGGATACACATTATATGACCCCGAAAACGGGCAAGGAAAAAATATAAATTGTTTTTTCATAAATTCAAAATTTTCAAGAAATGTTCAGAATTTCAAAATTGTTTAGATTTTGAAAAAATGTTTGATATTAAAATTTTGTTCATCATTTAGAAAAATCACATTTTTGAAATTTTCTCCATGTTTGGAAATTCCAAATTCAAAAAAAAGTTCGAAATTAGAATTTTTGTTCATCTTTCCAAAAGTTGTTCATGTTTAAAAAAACCACGTATTGAACAAAAATGCTCACTGTGTATAAGTTTTTTTCATCTTGTATGGAAATTTGGCTCAACATGCATTTGAAAAAATTCGTTGTATATTTTAGAAATGTTCAGTGTTAATTTAAATATTGTTAACCGTATACTAAGAAATTTTTTCAGTGTGCAGTTTAATTTTTTAATTAAAATTGTTCGCATTTCAAAAACAATAGTTTAGAATTCTAATTTTTTTTCCATAATTTCCAAAAATGTTCACATTTTTTGAAAAACTCTTTACAGCTTTTAGTTTGTGTACATATTTTAAAAAAACTCACGCTATTATTACATTTTTTAAATTTGTCCATGGCTTTCAAACATTTGTTCGATTTTTTGAATAATTATTGTTAGTGCTGCTTCTTAGTCATCTGCTGTTGTTAGCTTGGGTGGTTAGCCTCACTACTATCCAGCGTGAGGTAGCGAGTTCGATTCCCACAATTGCCATTTGATTTTTCATATTTCTTTCCACGTGCTGTAGTTGAAACTGGTGTTCTTTATTGGGAGAATAAGTTCATCAGAGATTCAGAGCTCTTACTTCTCACCGCTTCGTCGTCCTCATCATCTCGTTTCCCGCGACAATCAATGCCAAAGCTGCCGCGCGGGCGGCGCAGTGAAGATCGGACGGCGCGCGTCCCCTTGCCCGTCACGCATACACGCAGGCGGCCACACGTACGCAGCGTCTCCGCCTATATAAGCCGACCCCAGCGCGCCGGAGGCACGCACAGAGCCTCCACCGCTGACGCGCCATTTCTCCTCTCGCCGTCTCCAGTTCAAAGCATGGCCGAGCGCTTCCCAGGCGACGGCGCGGCGGCGAACGGCTTCGGCCGCTGCCACCTTCACGAGGACGAAGCTCGGCTCCTCTTCGAGGCCGAGTACCGGGTCCCGTCGGACATGCGGGTGCCCGGGGCGTGGAGAATCAGCGCCCGCAGCCTAGTAGTTTTTTTTCCTTTTTATAAAATATTTTTAAATATGAACGAACTCGCCGAAGTTTGATTTAAATTTACGCCATGTTTGTACCATAATTTAAATTTTCTAAAAACATGAACGGCGTGACTGGTGGCATCACGTCCCCATCGCGCAGTTCAGCGGCGGTGCGCCCGCAGGGGCGATTTTTAGCGCCTCCTGGTAGGCCAACTGCTGGAGATGCTCGACATCTCCAGCCGTTGGCCCCCCAGGGGGCGTCTAAAAGCGCCGCCTGGGGGCCAGCCGGCGATACACTCGGCGCTGGGGGCGGTTTTGCGCCCAATCGTCGCCCCTAGCTCGCTCCCAGGCGCCGAAATTGGCCCACTTTGCAGCCCAATTTCGACGAATAAACGACCCATATGGGCGAGAATAGACCCATATTCGGCGTGGTTTCGGCGTTCAATTATCAACACACACATATTTCATCACAGAAAAATCAAATACTTCAACAAAATACTACAACAACAAATAGTTCAATACAAATTATATAGTTCAACAAATAAAAACTCGTATTTCATCACGCGGCGTCCCCCTTGAGCCTCCATAGGTGCTCAATCAGATCTTTCTGCAGTTGATGATGCACCTGTGGGTCTCGGATCTCCTGACGCATACTGAGATAGGCAGTCCAAGTTGTCGGTAGCTGGTGATCAACTTCGGCTAGAGGACCATGCCTGTAGTATGGTTCAGTGTCAAACACTGGGTCTTCTTGCTCGCTCTCGATGATCATGTTGTGCAAGATGACACGGCAGGTCATGATCTCCCATATTTGATCTTTCGACCAGGTCTGAGCGAGGTACCGAACAACAGCGAATCGAGATTGGAGCACACCAAATGCCCGCTCGACATCCTTCCTGCAAGCCTCCTGAACCTTCGCAAACCAGGCGTTCTTGCCTCCTGCCACAGGGTTTGAGATCGTCTTCACAAATGTCGACCATCTCGGATAGATGCCGTCAGGTAGATAGTACCCCTTGTTGTATTGGTGCCCATTGATCTCGAAGTTCACCGGAGGAGAATGGCCCTCAACGAGCTTGGCAAAAACAGGAGAGCACTGCAGCACGTTGATGTCATTGTGAGTTCCTGGCATACCAAAGAATGAGTGCCAAATCCAGAGGTCCTGTGTGGCTACCGCCTCAAGCACCACACTGCAACCGCCTTTGGCGCCTTTGTACATCCCCTGCCAACCAAATGGACAGTTCTTCCATTTCCAATGCATGCAGTCGATGCTTCCAAGCATCCCAGAAAATCCTCTTGCTGCATTCTGGGCTAGGATCCGAGCAGTGTCTTCCGCATTGGGTGTTCTCAAGTATTGTGGCCCAAACACTGCCACCACTGCCCGACGGAACTTGTAGAAACACTCTATGCTGGTGGACTCGGCCATGCGCCCATAGTCGTCGAGTGAATCACTGGGAGCTCCATATGCAAGCATCCTCATCGCTGTCGTGCACTTCTAGATGGAGGTGAATCCAAGAGCGCCAGTGCAATCCATCTTGCACTTGAAGTAGTTGTCGAACTCCCGGATGGAATTCACAATCCTGAGGAAGAGCTTTCGGCTCATCCGATAACGGCGCCGAAATGTTCTCTCGCCATGAAATGGAGCATCAGCGAAGTAGTCGGAGTAGAGCATGCAGTAGCCGTGCAGACGATGCCGGTTCTTTGCTTTCACCCGCCCCGGCGCCGAGCCACCTCGACGCGGCTTTTCATTGCTCGCCAGCATCTGGGCGAGGGCGGCGAGCACCATCAGATGCTCTTCTTCCTGGACGTCGGCCGCGGCTTCCTCCTCCAGCAGCGTGGTGAGCTCTTCCTCCTCATCCGAGTCCATCACCGACACAGTCAAAACGCCGAACACCTTGCGCTCGATGGGCGTGTACCCGCCGTTAAACCGCGCCTCCGCGGCCGGAAACGGCGGCCGGAAACGCCCAGCTGCTGCGGGAGGGGCTGCCGCGGCGAAGCGCTGCTATTTTCTGGCGGGGAATGGCTATCTAGCGGAATAGGCCGGCGGCCGTCGCCGGTATATAGCTAGTGGTGGCCGAGGGCGCGGGGGTGCGAGGCGAGTCGGGGGAAGAAAACCTTGACTTTTCCCTTGTCGGTGTGGGCCAGGCGTGCTTTTCCCTAGCGCCGGAGCCCCCTAACGGCTCCCCAGCGCGCCGGGTTCGGCCTGTGACCCCGGGCGGAAAAAAGGTCCGAACCGGCGATTTTCGGCGTCCTGGGGGCGTGACTGGGCCGTTTTTTCGGCGCCGGCGTCGAAAAAGTGGCCTGGGGGGCCTGTTGGGGGTGCGGCTGGAGATGCCCTAAGCCTTGCCGTTTCCCCTCGCCCCTGCCGGCGCTGTGCTCCCACGCGACAGAAACCCTCAATCGGCAGTGGCGGCGCGGCGGCTGCCGCTCCCGCACGCCCGCCCCCGCCCTCCTCCTTCTTCGGTTTTTCCGGCGACCCCGATTCGCCGGCCTGCTCCGTGACGCCGGGAAGACGGAGGAGGGCGCCACCCCGCTGCGCCGGCCTGCGCCGCGACCACGGAGAGGGGGAAACCCCGCACCGCGCTGCGCCGCCCCGCCCCGTGACGCCACCGTGCTGCGCCGCTCTGCCCCGTGATGCTGGTCGCCGGAGAGGAGGACACCACCACACCACCATGGCAACGAGCCTAGACTCGTGCAGAGTGAGTCCCCTGATCAGTAGTTTCTGTTTTTTGTAGCAAACTGAAATTCCACCAGATTGGATGGTTCAGATAGCTCTCCCATCACTTAACTTCCCCCGATTAGATGATTCTTGCTAATAAATACAATTGGAAATCGTCAATTTACACATATCATTTGACTATGCTGCGCACTGAGCTCAAGTTCAGATAGCCATGAAGCAGCTTCTAGTTCTAAGCATTGTCAAATCAAGTAGGTAGGTTACTGGAATTAAACTTTTCCATGTCTGTCCAGACATTGGCTCGCTGTAACTGAACACATACATTTGGTCTTCCAAGTATAGTGTACAGCTCTACGTTTGTTTCGGTCCTGCCCAGAAGGACAAAGCACCAAAGGAGGCCAAGAAAAGCAAGGAAAGGGAGTCAAGATAAGATGTTTCAGAATCTTTTACCAAGATCTTATTCGAGGGAGGTGTTCAGAAGCAGGGCAAGTGCAACTATTGCAAACAGGAGCTTTTATGCGAATAAAAAGATATGGTACATCATCCTTGCTGAAGCATTTGACCATCTGCCGGAGCAACCCCAATAAGATCAATGACACCAAGCAGCCAACTCTTTTTCAAGCTACAACAGATGAGGAGGACAGCAGTAATTGTGCCCTCGTTGCTGGGAGGTTTGATCCTGAGAAGATTAGAGATGCTTTTGCTGAGTGATAATTATGGATGGGCTCCCATTTGCATTTTCCGAGAAACCAGGATTTAGAAAGTTAATGTCAGAGGCATGTCCTCGCTTTACTGCGCCATCTAGGAGAGCCACTATCAGAGATTCTGTCCGCATTTACTATCGTGAGAAAGAGAAACTGAAAAAGTTTTTCATAGGATCTTCTGATAGGGTCAGCCTAACAACCAACGCCTGGACATCTATGCAGTAGCAGAGCTATATGTGTGTTACGGCTCATTCCCTTGACACTGGCTGGAAGCTACATAAGCAGATTTATTGGGTTCTTCTTGGTGACTGGTCATAAGGGGTAAGACATTGGGAAGGACATCGAGAGGTGTTTGGTGGATTGGGGTTTAGATAAAACGTTCTCAATAACTGTTGATAATGCATCAGCAGATGATGGCACTGTAAGTCACATGAGGAGGGCCATGATCGATGCTAAAACTATCACAGCAAAAGGACAATATATTCACATGAGATGTGCAGCCCATGTCATAAACTTGTTAGTTTCAGATTGCCTAAGAGAGTTGTCCATCTCAGTGCAACGAGTCCGTGCTGCTGTCCGTTTTATCAAAAATTCTCCATCAAGAATTACTCGATTTAAAAGGTGTGCTGACTTGGAAAAGGTGGAGAGCAAAGCATTCTTACCACTTGATATATGCACAAAATGGAACTCCACATGCCTAATGTTGAAAACTGCAGCCACATATGAGAAGGTGTTCGATAGGTATGGCGATGATGACCCTTAATTTGCAATTGAGTTAAATAGTGAGAAAGCGCCAGGAGTTCCTGAACCTGTAGATTGGGAGTATGCAAGGAAGATCTCAGAGTTTCTTGAGTATTTTTATAACCTCACTATTCGTGTTTTAGCCTATAATTGTTGCACATCTCACATTTTTCCCCCATGAAATTGCTTATGTTTACATCTTGTTGAGAGAGTGGTGTGAGAGTACCGATGCTTTGCGGAAGGAAATGGCTGAAAGGATGATTGCTGAGTACGACAAGTATTGGGGTGCTTGTGAGAGCTTCAACACTCTGATCTTTGTGTCTGTTGCTCTCGATCCAAGGTACAAGTTATCAGATTACACAAGGTTTGCTACTTATGAGAGGTTTGGTGAGATCAAAGGAGAAGAAGTTCGGAAATGATGAGTGAAACACTTAAGTGATGAAGAGGATACAGAACGGTTGACCATACTAGAGGAAGGTATGAAAATAGGCTCATTCGGTGCTTCCTTTGTTTCCCTAATTCCTTGCTGAATTTAACTGTTTACTGGTTGCTTTATTTTAATCTCAGAATTAATTCAAGAAATGAGTGGCCTCAACGTATCTGAGACTAGCTCTAGTAATAACAATTCCATCACCGTTGATGATTCACATGATAAATATGGGTGAGTACTGCTTCCCTTCATAAGCACAAGAATGACTGGCAACTTGGAGAGTATGATGGTAATCTGAATGCTACATTATTTGCTCACCTGCAGTTTCTAGAGATTGGAGCCTTGGGAATATCTTGCCGTCTTTCTGATGAGTTGGGGTGTGGTGGTGCAAAACAGCAAATCTTGCTGGCTTGTTCGATTCCCGTGTCATTATTTTATTTTGGTCTGTGCTTCCATGCCAGAAAATCTATCAGTCAGTCAATGATATGAACTCAAGTTATCTGTGTCGTGCAGCAGCTGCTGCTACTAAGAACTGTAAGCTACTATCTATTTTGCTTCAAGTTATGCAACCTCACAACTTTTTATGATTCAAACAGTAAAAAATAGCTTCGCTATTAGGAAAATCTAGCAAAAACACCAAAGTTGAATCATCTAAGCATTGTTGGGTGAAAACAGTAATGGAAACAGAGATTATCAGTAGGTAATTTGTAGTGTAGTAGCACACTTTCAACTTCTACTGTTAGCACGTTCTCAATTATTTTCGCCATCTTCTCACAGTAGAGACAAATGGCTCAAATACCTCCCATAGAGACAAATGCTGAGCCATCTACCTCACCAAATCATTTACGATATTCTTTATTATCGTGGACATATGATGGACTCATGTAGTAGAAAAGCAGAAACATCTGGTTTGTAGCTCATAAGAACTTCTTTTTTTAGAAATGCATGATCTTATTAATCACAAACAAATTGAATTTAATCAAACTCATTGTGTAGAATCCTCAAGCAAGGGATCTTATTAACTAATACCTCCTTCGGTACACAATATATGGCATCCTTTTTACAGTGGGTGACGTAAGAAGCAATACATTGAGCACTCCTTCAATCATACTATGTTACTAAAAATAAAAATTATAATTCATGATGAAAGCTGTTTTAACGATAAATCTAGTCTTATAGCTTTGCTAATGTGTTCAATATAAAGTCTCGTATGGCCAAACTGAAGAAACTAGACCGTGCACAATGTGTAGATCTGAAATTTATTTTTCAAACTCCAAATTTCAACTGTTATTTATCTAGTTCTTGCACTGCAACTGTGCACTGGCACTATAATTATACAGTCTTTGCAAATGTCAATAGTCAGGCAACAATGGAATTTAGTTAAATTGTTGTACAAATAATTTGCCAATCTTCGCTACAGAAGCAGAGCGCTTGTGACATAAACTAACCTAAACCAGACACTGCAAGGAATTTATTTTCCAGATCATAGTAATTACATGAACACAAGGAAACCTTCAAGCCTCACACACTCCACGAAATAGCAACTCAGGCTACGAGCGAGGGATTCAGGGGGCGCTGTCACACCACAGCATAAAACTTCAGTGGTTCTGCTGAAAGCGCTTGACTGATTGAATCTCCTCGGCAATTCCAGGGAACCTTTTGGTTGTCCACCGGTACCAACCAAGTGATTAATGTCGTGGATCCATAAGCCGTGCCTGGCGGGGACACGATCTGGGGCCTCCATGGTAGGTGTGTAGGAGAAGCCTCACAGGTTGCTGACGAAGGAACTGACGAAGGGAGGGCTGTGGTGGTGGTGCGCACAGAAGCGGCAGAAAAGGTGGATGTCAGATATGATGCAACACCAGCGCTTTCAGATGAGGGAGGCGGGGTAGGTTTCCGACGTCCAGCTGCATCACCGCCCATGACATCTTGCCCTCCTCACAGCTCGTTTGGCAGGGGGCTCGTGTGGCAGGGGGAAATGATCAAGTGATCAGCATCGTGGATCTGCATTTGCACAAACACCTAGTCAGTAATTTAGTCAGGCCATATGCCTACACTAGCTTCTGCATATCATTAGGGAAAACTTAAATAAGAGATGGAGCAGTATAAACCAAGATAAACTTTGATAAGCATTTGATTAACCTTGAGGAAGTTGACTCTTGAGTGTCCCTTCAACACTGTAGCTTAGTACCATATACTAAAAAGGATGCTTCATGATAGAAAGTCTTTCAGTAGTACAATTCATGTATTGGGAAGCACAGATCACATAATCAAGTAAGCATTCATCATGAACCAAGAAGCCTCGTGTTTCCGATCATTAGAAAATGATGTGAAAGGATGGGAGTGACTCGACAAGGAAAAGATAGGCCCATGTTACGCAGAGTGATCCCAAGGCATGTGTGATGTCCTCGGTTTCGATGTTGCATGGGAAGTAGGGATTTGCCAAGGTATGCACAATTGATATGAAGTGATGTGAAGTCCTAGTAAGCATATGCAAATAAACCATCCCACTAAGATGAAACAGAATTAGCTATGAGTGCTAAACTCTACAAGATGAATAATGGTTCTAAGCTCTACATGATGAATAAATGGGTGGTAAGAAAAGTGATAAAGTATAAGCCTAAGAAATAAATGAACACTAAGAGCTTGATAGAGAGAAAATATGGCACCTATCTTATTCTACTTCTTTCTTTTATCTTTTCTTTCTTTCTTTCTTTCTTTTTCTTTTTTCTTTTTTTCTTTCTTTCTTTTCCATTTTTCTTTCTTTTTCTGCCCTACAAAAGATTGATAGGTGCCGACGGAAGCTCTTATATATATGAAAATAAAAGCGAGGCATAAAATGGTTGGTGAATTTAGAAAGCGCTAAACATGATGACTATTATGCCTCCTTTAAAGATGTACAAAGCAAAATTCAAATGTGCATGGCAAAAGGATCCACTACTTGGAATAGCAAATGAGGAGGTGCTATGATAGGTAGATATGGTGGACTCTTTGGAAAACTGAAGTGGCTTAACGGGAGTTTCTCTCTTTTTTTTTTCCTTTTTTTGGTCATTTTACCTTTTAGCCTTTTTTTCCCTCTCACGGTTGATTCAACTGTTCTATCAACCTTGGTTTCTTACCTCTCACATCTCACTCTTTTTTTAGTGAGAAACTCCACAATGGTTGGGATGTACTGGCGGAGTATGCTAGATCCCAATGTAGGAAATGCAATGCCAAGTACCGATGAGGCTAGCAACATAAGATAAAAGGATGATCGGCTTGGAGGGCATCTTGTCACGATGAAATGCAAACCTGAAGATGTAAACTGTATGAAAAGGTTGTGGAAGTGTAGCGAACTTGAAAACCATGTCTTCATGAGTTACCACGAAGATTTTAACGAAAGTAATTTGAAGCATTGCAGAGCGAATATAAGAACACCTGCACACAAGATAGAATTGTGAGCACACCACAAATTTCTTCCAGGAACAAAAAAAAATGAAGAAACACTGAAATGCGATTAACTGATTTGTCAACATTTTGAGAAGATAAGTAGTGTCGAGAACAAATCTTCAATTAATGGTTTAGGAAAGGTTGTTTCTGAGAAAAAAAAGGAAAACTGAATAAATTCGTTTCAGTGTTTATATCTGAATATCTGATATCTCAAGAGGCTAATTGGATTTCTTACTGAAAGATCAAATGGTTGGGAACAAACTGAGTACTAAGAGTTTAAACTTGAAGACCAAATGTATTTACCAGATTTATATGCCTGAAGAAAATAACACAAGACCATCTTGTGAGAACTATGCATCATGCATGGATGGCATGAGTCTTAAAAGGGTAGAAAAATGTACAACTCCAAGATAGAGAGCCCTGCACAATGAATGGAAACAGAGAACTGTTCAGTTTAAGCAGCAATGAGGCAAAAATAAACCTCAAGAATGGTTTTTCGTGTGTCGGATCAGAAAAGATTAACTGGGGATAGATAAAACCAAGGAAACATCAGGGTGTCGATGAACAATGCATAAAACTATCGAAGTACAGTATGATTATGCATGTACTAACCAGATTATGGACAGAATGGAAGATGCAGATTGAGATCCTCCAGGATAGCATCTCTTCAGCTGGACTGAACTCAACTATGTCATGACAACTTACTTACCAGGAGAACCAGGTCTGCCTTAACCCACAGGACCAACCTTTTACCGAGATTGATCTGAAAAGACCAGGGTAACATCATAACATTAGCATCTGATTGTACATTTCTAATTGAAATATGGAACAGATCAGCCAAAGTAAGGCACTTACAATGCATCACCCATTAGTGAGGACAGTTTGCATCGTAAACAGCTTTGCAGCATGTAAATCATCTGGACAAGTGACATCCTAATTTAGTGTTGGCTGATCAAAATTGCACAAGTATTACATGGACAGCAACGGACATTTTTTTTTTGCAGAAGCAGGTACTTACTGCTGGTGGTTCACAGAACCTTTCCTATACTGAGAAAACTTCAGAATTTTTTTATGAGATTCAGCAGAACTTCAAAATGTCACATGATGAATTTATGGGACTTTATGTTGCTGTAGTAATTATGATCCATTTCCTTGTAGTGAAACTTGTAGAGCTCCTACATCTGGTTCAAAAGAAAGTCAGACATTAGCATGAAGATAAATAATAGAGCTCAACAAATGTAGATCTTCTAAAGTCCTAGGGTACACTGCCTTGGATTAAGAGAATTCACAGGCTTTCCCCTAGCTTGGTTAAGAAATTCTTTGCTTCTGACAAATATAAAATGTTCCTATTGTTTAAAGTTTCATTTTACTTGTATACACTTACCAGATCATAACACTTTATAGGAATCCTACAAGTGTTGGACTGAATACTACAAGTGAGAAGTGTGCATGGATGGACAGAGTGATTCCTTGAAGGGCTCAAAACTGTGCAACTCCTAGATAGAGCTCTGCACAGAGTATTAAAACAAGCCAGTTATTAAGAAAACTCGTTGCGTGGAATTCATGTGTGGGTACTAGGAATGTCTTGTTTACCTTTGGATTGGCCAGATTTGACTTCAGTGGAGGAGCTACACAAGGTTGATTGTCTGTGGGTGTGGGCGGTGGGGATATGAATTTCTAGGGGGCAAAAACTATATTCCTCCCCCTCCCTATAACAGCTTTCTTCGCAAAATTTGTCAAGCCGCCGCAGCCCTTGCACACATATCTCCAGCCGCCAGTGTTTGATTTACTGGAATTGTCCCTTAAGCTCGCTACACCGCGAAAGATGACAAAATCCTGCATAGTAGATGGAAACAGAAAGCTGTTAAGACTATGTAGTAATGGGGTAAAACGAAGCAAATAAAACGGTTTGACGTGTGTGGGATCAGGAAAAAGTAACGTTAGTTAGGGACAAGATACAGTTAAAGAATATTGGACTTACGGGATGATTACGTACATCATGGATGATACAGACTGAAGTCTTGTGCTTGCACTGGCAAAAACTGATGAGAGCCAGAGAACGAACCACACTTTGTATCCAGAGAGAATTGTACGAGGCTGATGATGAACCAATCAAAAAGACAAAAAGAGAGCCCTGCACAGAAGATTAAAATAAGTGGGTTATTCAGTTCAGAAGAAACGAGAGTAATTCCTAAGAGCCAAGCAGAAAAAAATCTGAATGATGTCGAAGCTAACGAGGTTAGCAAAAGCAAGGGGAACTGGTGAGTAGGAACTATAAGAATGAGAAGAGGGTAAGGACGTGTTTGTTACCTTGGAAGGATTCTTCAGGCCATGATTACTGGAATTGTCCCTATCAAGCTGCGGCACTGCCTTTTAAGCTCCTCGCTTTCGGAATCACGGACATGTAGTGCTCGCAGGGATTTGGGAAGCCCATCCTTGTGAAGCGATTTGATTTCAGGACACTCCCGGATCAGTAATTCCTGCAGAGAACTCGGGAGGGCGTCCTTGGGCACTGATTTTATGGCAGGACAATTCGCGATCTCCAATTTTTGCAGAGAAGTTCGGAGGCCGTCCGAAAAAGTGGGAAGCAATTCCAGCTCAGGACAATTGGAGATCTGTAATCTCTGCAGACAACTCGGGAGGCAGTCCTTGGGCAGCGACTGGAGGGATGTGCATTCAAAGATACACAAGTAGTTGATGCTGGCAAGTGTATGTAGTCCTGCAGGGAGGAACTGCAATTTCTGGCAGTAACCAAATGCGAGCTCTTGGAGGGAGGTGAGAACCAGGAGGGCCTCTCCTGGGATGGGCTCCACCTCTTTGCAACCATAAATGCTCAATTTGGTGAGAGAGGTGGAGATGAGGCTGCAGATGGACACAGGAAGAACTCCTGGGGAGTTATATATGGATAGGGTATGTAGTTTTGAGGAACGGCTGACGCTTAGGTTTGTGAGGTCCTCCATGCCCCAAAGCTCGAGTTCTTCCAGGTTGGATAGGTTTGTGAGGGCCAGATTGTTGAATTCTTTAAGATTGGATAGGCAGAGTTTTTCAAGGGAGGCCGGGAAAGGGAAACAAGACGAGGAGCTCGAGCCCGAATAGGAGAAAAGCAACTTGGGGCAACCTGCGCGCACTTGGCGGAGGGAGTGTAGACGCTGGAGACCTCCTGCTGCTTCGTTGTTGTCGCCCCCTAAATTGGGGACTATTCTCAGCTCATGGCAATTTTCGACTATCAGCTTCTGTAGTTGGGTAGGCAAGAGCAGCAGTCCTCCTTCTGCCGTCGCCACTATTTCCTCCTCTTCTTTTGTCTCTTGCTGCTGTGCTCCACTCTGCCGCTCTGACACACCAAGTTCTGTTATCTTTTCGCAATCATATATGGCCAGGCCGGTGAGCTTCGGAAAATGAGAGAGCAGTTGAGTCAATTCTTTCCCGCTAGCACCACTTCCATAAATTGTGAGGTTTTCAACTGGAACCTGGCACAGGACATGGCCCTCGCCTCCGACTGGAGACAGGACAATACTCGACCGACCACTTATAGTGAGCTCCCGCAGAGATGTTAGCATTTGGATTTTATCCAACGGCAAAGGAGGGCAATTGTGTAGATTCAATATTTTTAGTGCACTCAAATTACAGAAAGCCAACTCTTTCGGAAACAAGCTACTTGTACCATCCGCTGCGTAAATGTCCAAACTTAATTTTGGTTCTGAGTAAGTGAGCTCCTCAATTGAGCCTGTTTGTTCTATCTCAATGGAGCATAGACTATCAGTCCAGGGGATAGCAGGCATTGTCCTCAGCTTTGGGCATCCTACAATCCTGAGCTTTCTTAGTCTAGGGAACCAAGTCATGTTCTCTCCTTCCTGCTCTGGCTGAGAGCAAGTAGAACATGAAAACGGCAACTCTATAAGTTCAGGGCAGTCTTCAATAATCACCACTTCCAGGTGGAGGAAGAAGCCACAATTTTGATTTCCAGCCCACCTTTTCAGTTTTGGTATCTTAACAAACACTAGCCTTTTCAAATTTTGAAAGCCTTGTTTTTTGAGACAATTTTTTTGAAAGCTTGGGCTTGCGATGCAACCCTTGCACTCACCATGGGGCTCATGGACCGACCAGAACTCTCCTAATGGTGGAAAAGTTTTCCAAGATACATTAGCCAAGTGAAGAGATTCCAAATTTTTGACCAAGAGGTTATCACCTAGCCATCTTGGGCAACTAGTACCTCCGTGTCCTGTAATGCACAGATCTCGAAGGTCACTATGTGGTACAAGATTTTCAATAACATTTTCTTCTCTTGTTGGTTCCCTGTTAGATCGTTCCACATCCCACTCTAATGTTAGTTCACGCAAGTGGTTCCTATGTATTGGTCTTATTTCCTTATCCCGGCCCCCCTTTTTTGGCACCTTTTCAAGATTATAGATGCCAAGTGACCCTCCCAACTCTGTTAACTGCGTGAGCTGACTTATTTCGAAACCAGTACAATCATTTCGAACTTGAAATCTTCTTAATTCTGAAAGCAGTTTAAGTTTTCCCACCTCAGATATGTCAGAATGAACTTGAGGCATATTTTCTGGCACAATAAAATGACGAAGCTTTACCAGGTTGGTGATATGTTTTATTGAAACAGGGTCGTTCCACTTTTCAAAATTTATTATCTCTAGATGATAAAATCTGAACAACATACTCGGTAAGTCGATGTTGCATCTATCATCGCTTGGCTCGATCCTTAGGTAACGAAGATGGATGGTTTCTGAAAAATTATGCAGAATGTCCTCTATAGAGTATGATGCTCCAGATAGAAAAATAGTACGAAGGGCTTTAGCTTTTTTAAATAGATGAGCAAAGGTCTTGGTGAAGCTACCATGGTATCGCCCAAACACCATCAGAGTACGTAGGTTTTCAACTTTTAATCTTTTCCCTAATGCACTCAAATCATCTTTATAGTCACCGAAAGTCATTCTATCATCAACATCTTTATCATCTACAATTATGGATAAGTGATGTACAGATGGGGAGATGTGTATGGACCTGACATTAGAACTACATATGCTAACACACTCATCTGACGATACCTTTGTGGCCAATTCATGCAATAGATCATGAACAACATAAAAATAACGACCATCTTCTTTTTTGTTTTTTTTGAAAAATCCGTAATTGACCAACTCATGCAAATGGTCTAGTCCAACATCTTCAGTTCTTCTATTCTGGTCAAATGGATGCAAAATACCTAGTCCTATCCACAATTGAACTAACTCCTTGGTATCAAATTCGTAATCTTCGGGAAATAAAGCACAATACACAAACAACTGTTTTAAATGGAAAGGGAGAAAATCATAGCTAAGTTTGAGGGCTGGCATGATGTCACTCTCACTGGTTTCTAATTCCCATTCTTTGCTTTCTAGAACTCTTTTCCAATGGTCCAAAGTAAGTTGGTTTCGTAGTAATCTACCTACAGTTTTAGTTGCAAGAGGGGAACCTTTCAAATGGTGCACTACTTCATGACCAGTTTCATGTAATGCAGCAGGATGTTTTCCCCATGGTTCTAGCTCATTACCAAATACACATGCTTCAAAGAAACGCATGGTATCTGCATCATCTAGTCTTTCCAGTTCTAGTTCACAATTGGTTGTCTTAACCATTTCTGCTACCATTGGTATTCGAGTTGTGACTATAATGAAATTACCCTTGGACCCAACCTTTTTCAAAGGTGCTATTAGTTTTTTCCACTCATCCTCTCGATATGTCCACATATCATCCAAGACGAGTAAAAACCTCTTACCTTTTAATCTTTGTTGGATAAGTTCTTCGGCACTAGCATTCTTCTTTTCACCATCAACTTTAGCGATTTTGTTGACTATCTCTTGTGCCAACCTATCTGCACTGAAATCAAGAGAGACACATACCCAAATTGAAGCCTGGAAATAGCTACTCATTTCTTGGCATATGTGTTGCGTAAAAGTTGTTTTTCCAATACCCCCAATTCCAAAAATTGGAAGCACGTTAAGTTGACTGAAAGAGTACTCGTGACTATTAATGACATCTACAATTTTCTTCTTTTGGTCATCCCTCCCGTAAAAATCAGGTTCTACAATCTCTGATGTGGTTTTGGATCTGTTTATAGCAATTTCTTTGGTGTGAGTGCAGTTGGAGCCCAACAAATTTAGATTAAGAATTATGGAGACCTTAGCACATACTTCCTTTAGCTGCACTACCATGTCCATCATCATTTGAGACATTTGGACCCTATTAAACTTCAATTCTTCGCAATCGCTATGGTTTGCAAGCTCCGGCATGATAGCTTGAGGATCATCATTTTTGGTTTGAACAGTCACATGGGCTTGAGGATTATCATGGTGGGCAGATATAGGAGAGTAGCATGGAAAGTGTTTACCGAATGTGTGGGCAGCGTTGCGAGCACTTGAGATGACCTTGGGCATGCATCTGCCATCAACCTTCTTGACACCCCCCTTGTTGGCGGGCGTCGGTGACGAGGAGCTGATGCCCCGCCTGCCACACAAGCGTATGCCAGAGAGGCATCGTTGCTTGCCATCATTTTCTTGGTGTTCACCGGGATCACTTTCTTGGTGATCACTAGGATCACTTTCTTGGTCACCACCATGGCTAGGAGCACCCAAGAGTTTGCTGGTGACATGCCTTGCCGTGTGTTCAGCATTGATGCGGATGGCATGGACGGAACCCACGGCATTCACGTCGGCGGCATGGTAGGTTCCATGAAGGGCGTCGTGGATGCGGAAGTACTCCAGCTCATCCAGCACATCATCTGCCCCGTACGCCAGCTGCTCGAGCTTGCGCAGGAGCTCCTTGAGCGCGACGCCACGGACGCCCCTGCCCTGCGCGTTCTCGAGCATCCCATGCGCATACAGCAGCTCCATCTTGAGGGCGTCGATGTTGTGATCGAGATTGGCGCTAGCCGCCCAGGCCTCCAGCAAGCCATCCGTGACGGGGGCCAGCGCCTTGCCCAGCACCCACTTTGCGGCACCGATGGCGGTGTCCATCCTCCGCCTGAAATATCACTTGCAAATACGTACATCCATTGATTATTAGTCACTAACAGAGTAACCGTGCTAATTGTAGATTGATGATTCGAGACGAGGATTAGATGGAAGAAAGATGCACGTACCGCCGTGAAACCCCCCTGCCTGGAGGCGCTGAGGTGACCCAAGGCGTAGTGGGATGTGCACGGAGAGAGAGAGAGAGAGATAGCAATCAGCAGGTAGCAGTAGTGTGCGTAGAGGTGTGTGGAGAGCGATGTGCAGCAGGAGGGGGTATATAAAGAGAGGGTCAGGGCCCTCCCCTAGAAAAAGAAATTACGGGATGAAGTAAAATAATGGCTGCCAGCAAGAGGTTTAGTGCCGCCACATTAAAATAAAATGGAGACTCTGCTTCAGATCTCGCGCCACGGCTGCTTATGAAATACGAGTACTCAGGAATACTCTGTGGAAACTTTTGACTCGACCTCAACGACCGTTGAGAAGCAGCAGGTGACCGGACAACTGCGCTTGATCTGAGGCGCTGCTTGAGTTACTGACCCCCACGGTGTTCTTCGGGAGAATGCGTTGAAACATTGAAGACGATGATTTAGTTTTGAGGTACAATGGCTTCTGTTTGGGCGGCCGGTCTCTCTATCTCATATATACTTACTCTCTTTCGTAATACAATTACCTTTTTTTTTACTTGTTCTGCTATTTTTCACTCTGCGTCACAATCGGGACACTAGATAGACCATCCTGTTTCACTCGGTATTTTTCATGGGTGCGTGATAAACTGCCTTTTAGTCCTAATTTTAATAGAGTTGGCATTGTTGTGCTATGCTGGGCTATTCGGAAAACACATAGCAGAGCTTGTTTTGAGGGCGCATGACTCGGCCAGGGCCTCGGCCACTGGGAGGCTTCTACGCATCATGGAAGCAGGAAAGCCTGGATATGCTGGAGGGGTATTGAATTCCGATGAAGATGACAAGATGATTTGTCTAGGACCAAATGCAACATGCAGGTAGCAAGTCCCGCGAAGCAAACTCAAATTCCTTGTTTGTGTAGTTATGATGCCAACCCAAGGTTAGTTGTTAATATCCAATGCACAAGTTGTGCTTACACTATGAAATGTTTAGCTGTCGCTTCACCAACTGATCTAGCAAAATATTATTACCGATGTATCAACGGCGGCTTTTTGGAGTCATTTCATTTGGCGCGAGGGACGGGACACGGTATTTGTCTGCTCTGCTCCGGGTACAACCCTCCCTAGATGCCCTTGTCCATATGATCCAAGCTAATATGCACTACCTTCGATTTGTTTTTTGAAATATATATAGTAATGACTAATGGCAAGGTTATGTTATCTTTTTCGTCCGTATACTGATATGAATAAGCAGGATGAGTTGGGCCGTCGTTGATAAGACCAACTACTAGTAGTCTTGGCGTCTTGGTCATTTTGCTAATGGACATGTGCTGGCTACTGATGGCTGCATCTCAAGCTCTCAAGTCAAGCCATCGAGTCGCCTTGATTAAACCCCGTCGATAGTCTTTGTGGAACTCAAACACCCGACATCGAACAAGGCTCTGCGTGTGCGGCTGACAATGACGGGCCAACCTCATCAACGTGCTCTGCTGTGGAAGCCTGCAGCCATGAAACACTGGAAACGTGAAATGCAGAAAGCCTGAACCTGTGTTACACTGAAGATGAAAATCCCAAGTCATGGTTCAGTAAGGAGTGGATGTGGAGAATGGAATGTACGGGGAGCTCCTACGGCGCAGGATTTCAATGCCATCGTAAAGCTTGGACCGTCAAGAAAAAATGGGCTGACAGGAGGAGCCAGGGGCGACTGGGGGACTATGAAGGCCGACGTCGTGGCTGCCTTCGCCGAGCTGCGCAAACTCTGTGGGCGCAAGTTTCAGGGGCTGAATCAGGCACTGTTGATCTATTTGCCAAAGGAAGGATGCCTCCACCCTGAAGGATCACGGCCCCATTAGTATCATCCACATCTTCGCAAAGCTGGTCATGAAGATCCTGGATGTCGGGTTGTGATGTTT